>NW_009189466.1:0-21144 GCF_000690835.1 Fulmarus glacialis
TTCATTTTGCCTTTTATGATTTCTCTTTCTCTCATGTAGGTCAGTCTCCATTTCTAACGTATGCTGTGAGCGTAGGAGGGCGCGGGGCGGTAAGGTGTGCCCAGAGGTGCCCGCTGCGCGTGGGCGCAGTAGCGGTGCGGCGGGTGCCGGTGCAGGCACTGCACTTGGCGCAGCGGCTGTGCACGCGGGGTGGTGCAGCGGGTGTGCGGTGTGTACGTACCTGTCCAGTGGTGCGTGTTGCGAGTGGAGGGCTGTGCCCGTGGCAGCAACCACTGGGCAGAAAGCTCTGGCATCTCTTGCTCTCACTGTCTCGCCTGCAGACCCCTGAGTCTGGAGACACCTATCCTCTCCCTTCCTTCCTCCAACTGAAGAATTACATTTCCTACCGCATTAGCAATTCAAATGCTGAACTGGTCCGTGCTGGCTGCTCTGATTAGTGGATGTGATAAAAAGATTTGGGCATCTCCTTTAGAGAGACACCAGCCACGTGATTCGGCTGCTTTTCATAAACGGCAATGAATAAAGCAGTGTGTGCGTGTGGGACGATCTGTCCCACACTGGGAGAGGTGATGAGGATGTTCTTCTCCATTCCTTGACTTTTCTTTCTCTTGCTGGTTAGCAGAAAACACGTCGTGTTGTGGAGGACTCGCAAAGGCCTGAGCAGAGGGGCCCTGGGCAGAGCAAGTGCTTTCCGGAGCCCTGGGGACACTGCTCCGTGTCTGTAGTGGGGCTGGAGGCACCTCCCTGCTCACAAGCTGGGCCTTGACCTCTCTGCAGTGGTGCAGAGCTGGTGACGGACCGACCTTTCTCCAGTTCATGCTGGCAATAAGCAGAACGGGCAGCCTGGAGTGAGAAGGGGCACAGAGGAGGCAAGAGGGCCGAGCATGGGTTTGTTGGCTCCTTTTGGACCATGCTGTAGCCCAGCCTCTTCTCTCCCTGTCCTTGCGTGGGATGAAGGTGCCTAGCACGTATCCTGCCTTACCCGGCCGCTATAAAAGGGCAGCAGGGCTCAGTCTCTCAGGAGAGACTGCGGTAGAGCCAACGTGGATGGTAGTGCGGTGCCGGAGGGCAAAGGGGGTGCCACCTTCTAGGACAGCCTTCCTTCAGATGAAGCTTCTTCTGGGTCACAGGCTTTACTGACCCCGCTGTCCATGCTGCCCTTCCCCGTGGCCTCTGTGCTGTCTGCTCCGCACGGTACCGGCACGATGGAGCAGGCATTGAGGTTACCTGTGCCTTTGCTTAATGCCCGTGCTCCAGGCACAGGCAGGAGATGGGGACTCGGGGTGCAGCGTGGCTGCCTTGCGCCGTTCCCTGCCTGCGCTGGGCAGACCCTTGTTCTCAGGCACGTGGCTTTGGGGTGGGTGGCTCTGGCAAGGTTGGCTCGGCCCCCCCTACACCTCAAATGCACCCTAGGCATCCCTGGAGAAGGACCCAACTTAACCGCCTGGTTCCTGGCAGGCAGCGAGAAATGATGCCGAGATGATGACATCCTCGCCCTAAGCCGGGAAAGGACCTTGCTGCTCCTAGAGCATCCTCCTCTCGCTGGCCCTGCCCTTGCAGTCCCGGGCCCCCGGAGGGCTGCAGCCCCTCCCGAGCCTGGGTGGTGTGAGCAGCTCTGCTGGGGAGATAGGAGAGGCACGGGCGCTGGTCTGCGTCCCTCCTGTTTGCAGAGGAGCAGCCGCGGCTCACCGGTCTCTCCGTGTCTGTGCCCACAGCATGTCGAGGGATGCTGTGCGGGTTCGGGGCGGTGTGTGAGAGGAGCTCCACCGACCCCTCCCAGGCCTCCTGCGTCTGCAAGAAGACAGCTTGCCCCGTCGTGGTGGCTCCTGTCTGTGGCTCCGATTACTCCACCTACAGCAACGAGTGTGAGCTGGAGAAGGCCCAGTGCAACCAGCAGAGACGGATCAAAGTCATCAGCAAGGGACCCTGTGGTGAGTGCCCTCCTGCTTTCAGGAGGTGACCTGAAAGAGCGTGAGACCAGGGAGACTTGGCCCGAGCTCATGTCGTCACTGCAGTGCTGTGATGTCCTGGGGGATGGGGACAGGTCTGGTGGGAAGGGACACTGTGGGAGAATCACCAGCTCTGCCTTGGTGATCGGCAGAGTTTAATAAGCAGGCAAACCGATGGCCAAAGGCTGTTCAAGAGGTGTGTGGCAGACAGTGGGGAACAGCCCTCTGCCTCGGGCAGCTCTGCCTGCTGCACCACACTGCCTTCCCAGAGCGGGTCACATCTGCCACGGCTACAAGTTGGAGTTGGAGGGACCAGGCTTATGCACAGGCTGGGTGGGCTGGTGAAAGCCCTTCCCCAGCCTGGCATTCACCAGCTGTGAGCAAGGAGCTGGGTAAATGAGACCCCAGTCTCCTCATCTCAGAGTAAATTAACTTGACCTTTCTCTCATGCAGCGCTCTGGCTTGCAATAAATCTGCATCCGGCACTCCTGCTGGGGCTCTTGTCAGAGGGGAGAGAGTGCCGAGTGATTTATTTAAAATAATAATCATAAAAAAGTGACAAATAAAGGGGGAAAAAAGGCAAAAAAAGCTGGCAAATAAATTTTGGCCCTTCCTCATCAGTGAGGAAATTGCTCCTTGAGCTCTTCCTCTAATTACGGTTTGCAGGAGGTGCCTTAAGGACCCTTGTGTTGCTCATTTGCTGAAGCAAGAGGATGTCGGAGAGCATGTGCGGGGAAGGGAGCTCACAACAGTGAGGCTGAGAGGTTTAGAAAGGAGGGGCTCTGCCTGAAGTGCCAGGTGGGGAGTGAGCTTCCTTCATCGTGTGCCGTGGGTTCGGGGCTGATCCTACAGCCTCACAATCCTGCCTGCTTCTGCGGGCATCGGGGTGGATGAGCTTGCTGCTGTGGGACCAGGTACACAGCACTGGCTCCAGCATCTGCTGAAGCCGAGGGAAGGACATCCATTGGCATCGTGTACGTTTCTGGGCACTCGGAGGGACTGGGGCTGTCTAGGTAGATATCGTCCCGATATTATTTGTCCCGTGAGAGGAGCGAGCGGGAGAGGGCGGCACAGGAGCACGGGCCGCTGTGCTCACGCCTGTGTCATGCCCCTTCCTCTCTCCCACAGGCTCCAAGGACCCCTGCGCAGAGGTGACCTGCAGCTTTGGCAGCACGTGCGTCCGCTCCACTGACGGCCAGTCGGCCAAGTGCGTCTGCCCGTCGTCCTGCAGCGGCGTGCCTGAGAGCACGGTGTGCGGCAGCGACGGCAAAGACTACCGCAGCGAGTGTGACCTCAACAAGCACGCCTGCGACAAGCAGGAGAATGTTTTCAAGAAGTTCGATGGCGCCTGTGGTGAGTCCCCTGCCCCCCCCCGGGGGTATTGCTTTAAAAATGTTTCCTCTTGCATCAGGAGCATTGAGGGCAGACCAGTGGGAAATGGCAAGGCTTGGGGAGAAAAACCTGCCCGCACGCCTGCTGTCATCAGCTCAAAAACACGGGCTGGGCAGAAAAAGGTCAGTCTGTGGGTGACGGCTTCTGAAACTCAGACCAAGCCAGTGCTTCCCCCGTGGCATTTGGCTGGGGGTGTTTTTGCTCAGGACCCACTGACCTAGAGAGCAATGGCAACATCTGTGCCACCTCCTTTCCCTCCTGCCGTTTCCCCTGGCTGAAGTCTCCCGGCTGCTGCTTTTGGCGAGGAGCCTGCTGCTAGCTGGCATCCCAGGGCTCACGGGCAGGCAGCTTGCTCTAATTAAAGGAGCCCGACAGGCACAGATCCCAGAGCGCAAACACAGTCCTGCCTCTCCGAGGATGGCTTCCTCCTTGGCTAATGGTGGCTGTGGATACTTGTAATTAAAAGCAACTGTATTCATTAGGAAAACCATGAGATCAGCCAGGACACGTGCCAGACCAGTGTTTGTCCCTGGGGGAAGGAGTGTGGGAGTGTGTTTGGGCAGGCTGCAAACCTGGAAGAGTTTTAATTATGCTTCCACTGCTCAGTCCCAAGTAGGGCGAGATGGGTGCAAGGGGATGTGCAAAAGAGGTGATGTCACGCTGGGTGCTCCTGGTTTCTAGGGCAGAGAGGAGGCTTTGAGCCTCACTGTTCCTCTGAGGTCCTCCTGATTTTAGTTGGGCATCAGCAGAAACTGAGGCAGTCTGGGTTGAGCAGCCGGGCTATGGAACCTGAAAATACTTGAAGGCATTTGGACTCTATTGGGTGCACTGTAAGGCTTGAGGATGTACTGCAAGGTAGGGGAGAGAGTGGGGCTGAGCTGTGCAGGCAGAGCACATCTCAAATATCCTCATCATGCAGTCCCTGAGATAAGTCTGTTTATCTGCTTCATCCCCAACCCCTCAACTGTACCACATCCCTGCCCCACTACAGCAGCTTTATTTACCCACAGCTCCTTGAGTCCACGCAAGATGTTCTTGTGATTTCATTGGGGTTTGTAGGGGCCTCCAAGGAGGTGACACATCCCTGGCTGTCTGCTGGTGTGACTGCAGGGCAGCAGTGAGAACGGGCAGCTCTTGCCGGAGGGGGAATGGGAGATGGATTGGGTAGGTCCTGCGGGAGCTCCTTCGTCTGCTTTGTTTCCATGGTCATTGCACGTGCCAAAATGGACAAAGCAAAAGACTTCAGCTGTGACCCTGTCCTAGGCCGGCCTTCTCCAAGGGATGTGGGGGCAGCTGAAAGGGAGGTCCCTCACTTACTTGCGAGAGGCTGGGGAAACGGGATACTGTATTGTTTTTTCCCCTTGTCAGCCTGGGACTGTGGTCAACGCAGGGATTTCAGACTAGTAGGATTAAAGGCTGGAAACGTTCAATTGTGTTTCTGCGATTGCAGAAAATGAATCAGCATTCTCCAGGTACTGCTTTGACAAGGAAGAGAAAAACCCAGGGCTAGCGTAGGGATTAGTGAACAGTTGGCATCTGTTTTGCCTGTGTCTTTGGTATGCTAATGTGAGCTCAGCCCATCAGAGGGGGTGAGCCGGATAAGCCTAGATTGGAGCAGTGGTGCAAGGCAGTATGTGGCCCTGGCTGCCTTCGGGGCTCTTCCAGCACTTTGGGAAGACAGGGAGGGAGAGTGGAAGGAGCAGGATGGGAGTACCAAGCGTCTTGCAATGCCCAGTGAACGCCTCTTGGACTCGGGAGGTTCGCCTGGGTCGAGAGAGCCCTGTTCCCTAGACAGAGGGGAGTGAAGGCAGCTCAGGATGGGAAAAAAGGCAGAGCTGATCCCATCCAGAGGTCACTTTGGAAAGGGCACGTGTCCTCAGTGTGTGCAGCTCAATAAAAAATGAGTCCTTACGTGTGCAGAGCCCTACAGATGTCCAGTCCCGAGAAAGAGATGAACACACATTGAGTGCTACTGGGGAAGGTACGGAGGCTCTTGGGCCAGCTGGGAGGGAGGAGGGCAGGCCAGGAGGCACCTCTCCGGGCAAGGGCATGAGTGTGCCTAACTATCTGCTCTGGCTCTGTGCACAGACCCTTGTAAAGGCGTCCTCAACGACATGAATCGTGTTTGCCGGGTGAACCCCCGCACCCGAAGGGCGGACCTGCTCTCCCGCCCCGAGAACTGTCCCCCAAAGAGGGAACTTGTGTGCGGCGATGATGGGGTGACTTATGACAACGAGTGCGTGATGGGGCGCTCGGGGGCCATCCGGGGACTGGAGATCCAGAAGGTGCGTTCAGGGCAGTGCCAGCATCAGGGTAAGTACCTCTCTGCTTCCTGGGGAACAGGAGCATTCGGGTTCCTGACCTTCCCCGCTGCTCCGTGCCGTGCTCTCGGCAATGAGAGTATACCCCCTTCCCCTGTCCCCTGGGTGGGTGCAAGCGGTGCTATCCTCTCTCCTCCCAGACAAATGCAAGGATGAGTGCAAGTTCAACGCTGTCTGCCTGAACCGCCGTGGCACCACTCGCTGCTCCTGTGACCGCATCACCTGCGATGGTGCCTACCGGCCTGTCTGTGCCCGGGACAGCCGGACCTACAGCAACGACTGCGAGCGCCAGAAGGCCGAGTGCCACCAGAAGGTTGCCATCCCAGTAAAGCACAGTGGACCCTGTGGTAAGCACTGGTGCCGCCGGGCTGGTCGCCCGCAGGAACACTGGTACCCCCAGACCTCTCACTTCCCAGCCCCAGCAGCCACTTTAAGCCCAGCCTGCGTCAGTCCCTTCCATGCAGGCAGCAGTGCTCGCGTTGATGCTGGAAAGCTGCAGGTAAGTTGTGACTGGGTGCCCACCGTCTGAGCAAGCCACAGGCTCTCTTCAGTCTTGCGGCCAACAAGCCCTGAATATCCTCCCTGTTCTTTTTCCTTCCAGCAGTCAGCAGTCCTTGTACGTGTGTGTGTGCATGTATTCCTCCTTGGTCTTGTCTCTGTCTGATGTGCGTAACACGGGGAAGAATCATTTGTGTTTAAACAGTACCGAAGTGTCTGTGATGTCCAGCTGGTTTTTCTCATTCACCGCCACGGCCACGTGCACATTCGCCACCCCGCAGTTCCCGTGCAGCCCACACCATTCATTTCTCCTCCCAGGGTAGTGCCAGTCCCCAAGCTCCTTCCATGCTTCCCCCTCCATGCCTGCCTGCTTCTCTCAGCTCCAGGTACTCTCCGTAAGGAACTCTTCCCAGCGCGCCCGCTCTCTGGAGGTCTCGTCGTGTCTTTGTCTCATCTCTGGGAGAAGCTTTTGACCTTTGCAATGGACTCTTTTTCAGGCGTATGTGATAGGATGGGGCTTTGGGTCCCTAGGATGTTGGGAACGTCCAATTTTAAAATTACTGCACAGAAAATGAAGAAGGTTAAACATGGTCACTGGATTGATTTGTATGAGTTGGAAGGACTGTTCATTTCAAATCAAATTGGTTTTTACTAGATCTAGAACTGTGTCCTATTATTTTAAGCTGATGTTTTGTAAGGTATCAGCTGTATTAAACCTTCTGAAGTACTTGGAAATTAGGCCCCATGTTGCGGATCTGTTTTGTTGGCTTTGTGCTCCTGCAGTAGGTTTTTAATGCTGCCAGGCCCAGCTGCTTGAAGACTGTTTGTCAGGCTCCCAAAATCACACTCAGTATAATCACCACTGTTATTTTTAATTGTCTGTTTCACTGTGTTTCTGGTGCTTGACTGATTAGGAGTCAGTTCCCCAAGTTCTCCCTACAGGGAGGGCAACAGAGGCACCTTTCAGTCCTCTCTCTCCCCAGGCCACGGGGAGCTGGTGCTGGATGGCAACCAGCAAGCCTTGCCAGGAAGCCATTCGCGCCGGCAAGCCTGGCACTCATTTTCCTGCCCTCTTGTGCTGCTGTGAAGCTTTGCTGGAGGTGTGACCGGCCGCTGGGGCTGGCATGGGAACGCACAGGGCTGCTCCTGGCGAGGCAGGCTGCCTTGGCGCAGGGGAAGGTGGGGGCGAAGCGAGGTGCCCGTGGCTGGGCTCCGCTGGGCTCCCGAGACAGCTCTGGGGCAGTGGGGCCAGGAGGTGGCTGTTTGCAGCTGGGTGGCCGGGCCCTGGTGCCCTGGGCTCTCTACAAACCCTTCCCTGTACCTCCTTTAGAGTCAGGTCCTTGTTAAGGCTTCCCGAATTTCTAGGGCGAGCAGAGAACTCATGCTATTAGTTACCCTGCTGTCAGACATGCATCTCCACCATGTTCAGTGGAGTGAGGCCAGTGGACAGTAGGATGTGGTCCCTATGCATCTGCTGTTCCTCTCTCCATCTTACTCTCTTTTATTTTAGCTTTCCAGCAACTTCTCTTCCTCCAGGCAAGGACAGCAGATGCGCATATCTGCTTTCAGGAGCTACATCCTTGTGGGGTAGGAGCAAACAAAGCCTGTCATCTGGGGGAAGTAAATCAAAGCCAGGGCTTGGTCTGCCAAAGCCTAGGATTTCAAAGTCCACATGGCAGCTCCAGGCTGCGCTGTAGCAAGCCACCATGAGGTGTGGGCAAGCCTTTGGCCTCCCCATCAGCTTAGGAAAGCATCTTCTCTCTGAGCTCAGTGCTGCCCTTTGGGAAGAAAGCACGTCCTCCTTTGTGTCACCAGTTCAGACTCGATGTGAGATGGGAAACGGATGGGGACGGGGTGGTGATGTTGCTTGCCAGCATGTGTGTCAAGACAGGTCTTCTCAGCATGAACACTGCCGGTGGCACTAACTTCTCTCCTGGCTGGTTTCCTGGCCGAGGCTCCCTTGGGATGCAGGGTGCAGTCCACCGGCACAGGCTGGGACAGGACTCGTGGGACACTCGGCAGCGGGTGAGACCGGGGACTTGAGGCAGCTACAGGCTCTGTCTGCATCCAGCACCCAGGGTGGGGAGCGTGGCGAGTTCATCCACCCCTCTGTGCTGTGAGGATAGAGGAGGTGCACAGAGCTGGGGAAGGGGAGGAAAAGAAAGACAGGCTGTTAGTATGGTCGCAGTGTTTTTAATCTCTCACACGTAGCTGTCCAATGAACTCTCAGCTCTGCTGCTGTCTTTTCCAGCAGCAAGGCAAAGGAGGCAAAGCCAAACAAAACAGTCCAGGCCTTGTTTTTAATCCTTCTCTACTTTTACACCATGATGGGGCCGTTGAGAAAGAAGGGATGGGATGAGACCGATGTGGACAGGAGGTGGAGGGAAGGTGTCTGTAGTTGCATCTGTCTTTTCCCTCCCTGCCTCTCTCTGCTCTCTCGCCCCCTGCTCTCCTTCTCCCTCCGCTCTCTCTCTCTTTCTTTCCTTTTTCGTCTGTGTCTTGTGTTTTACAGTGTTGCCTGTTTGGAGGAAGGAATTGTGTCCTCGCAGCACCCTTCTGCTCCCTACCCGGACATCTCTGCTAGGAGGTCGGCTTTCTCTCCTTCTCCATAGCCAGTGACAGTCCTGGCCTCTTCTCACTGCTCCCCTCCTCTCTAGTTTTGCTTGAGAGCCCCTGGGATGGAGAGATTGCCCTGGTTTTGCTCCCATCCCTCGCCCCAAACACTTCCAGCTGGAATGGAAATGCCTTGCATTGCAGTGGGGTCTTGTCCGGTGCTTGCTGTGGCTTGACCCTTCGAGGCAAATGAGAGTGGGAGCAGAGGTGGGTGCTATGAGCCCCCCAATCCTTAGCAAGCCCCTCTTTGGCTGATACATCAGTCTGGACTGCTCCTGGTTGATCTTACCTCTCCTTTTGCTCCCAACTAACCCCCCTTTCTTCCCCACCTCCTCTTTCCCAGAGACTTCTGCCTGCCTGGGACTGTGATGCTTGTCCCTTTGCTCTCCGTAGCGTGTGTCACGCTTGTCTGTGCAAGTCCAGCGGGCAGGGGCCCTGCAGGGATTGCAGCTCCCCTCCCCAGTATCTAGCAAAGCACCTTTTGGAAGAGCTGAGGAGCTGTCTATGCTCAGATGTGGTTCTTCTCTAAGAATACTCCCCTATGGAGTCGCTGTGGAGCTGGTGCTGGAGCCTGCTGAGTGTCATGGGCACAGACTGATGGGGTGTTATGGGTTACAAAGCAGCTTCAGAACCTCTTCCCCATAGCCATCCACAGGCAAGGCTTGCAGGAGAGCTCAGTGTCCCCAGGGCTTGGTTAGGTTTCTGCACAGCTTGGCAGCAGGTGAGGGATCATGCCCTTGGAATTAGTCACGGTGCAGAATGGGCATTTTTGCTCTGTGCCTCAGTTTCCCTGCCTACAAGGTGGAGAAGGGCCAGGAATCAAAGCAGGTCTTGATTATAGCACAGCCTAAGGTCCTTGCTTAGTAGGTCCTCATTATATCCACCCACATCAAAACTGGTGCCAAACCTCCCATTGACATCTGCAGGTGCCCAGGGCTGTGTGGGAAATTTCACAGGCTGAGGTTCAGGCTGCGAAGGAACTTCATGTGCTGCATCTCTGCAGGTTTGCTTGCTTAAGAAGGGCCAGAAATGTCAGGGCAGTGTTCTCCATCAGGCCTGGCACTTCCCTGCACTCTCACTCACCGCTCACTTGCTCCCCAAGACAAGAGTGTGAATTTGGATTTCAAATGAACGAATGTATTTGCTTCATGCCTAGCTCGTTGCATCCTTACTGCCTGATTGTGTCCGGCAGAGGCGCTTTCTCCATGCAAGCATATGTCTCTGTGTTCAGCGGACATGATTGTGGTACAGACGTTGTTTTAAAAAAGTGAAACACAAGCAGGAGATGTGAGCAGCATCACAGGGCTAAGCACAGCAGGGAGCGGTTCCTGGTCCTTGGGAACTGCTCATAAACTCTTCACTGCAGGGAAGTTGGGGACACAGTTGAAAAGGCTGGGTCGAAGTAGTGGCCATGCACCTGAACTGTCCCCCTCTTCCCTGTTCCTTTGCAGACGGTTGGCTTTAAGTTTTGACTTGGCAGGTGCTTCCCAAAGAGCCAGATCCAAAATTCAGACTTGCCTGTGCCCATGCTATGGGCCATTCTCTCACTGGTTGACAGCATGCAGCCAGACTCCTGAGAGCTCAAGCCTTGCTCTTGACTCTGCAGATATGCCACCTTGGTCCCAGCAGGGGAAGAAAACAGACCTGTTGCCCCTCTCCACTCTCTGTGCCACGCCAGCAGGCTCCGGAGGGCTTTGTCTTTCCCACCGCACTCGGGCTCTGTGCCTGCCTCGCTGTTTGGTGGTGGTGGGGCTGTGCTGTGTCTGCCTGTTGCATCCATCTCGCCTTGGCCGCATTGTCTGTTCCCCGCATCTGTTTTGTCATGTGTCCTTGTCAGTGTTCAGCACGGATTAAATCTGTGTCCTTTCCTTGCCCCAGGTCCTCAGGGCTTTTCTCATGAGTCACAAAAAGGGGTCGCTGGGCAATGCTGGGTCTCTCCCCAGCAGCACGGCCAGTCCTGCCTTTTAGCTGCCTGTCTTGGCTTGTGGATGGTGGAGGGCAAAAATTACTGAAGTGACACGTCTGCCTTCAGCAAGTGGGCTGGGAACCAGGTGGAACTGCAGGGCTTTCCCTGCGAGCAGTTGCAGGGCTGTACCAGGGAGCTGGACGCAGCCTTTTCTCTTTGCTGTCACCATCAGGGTTGGCTGCTCACCTCATTGCTGCCGGGTATCTTGCAGGGAAGGTGCCACCTGCACGGCTGACTTGATTAAGCAGCTCCAGTGAGTGAGCAGAGGGGACTGCTGCCTCTCAGCCTGCAACCCATGCTGCAGGCCATTACCCGTCCCCTGGGAGCCTCAGGGCTCTGCTCCTAGAGCCAGATGCCCGAGGACTGGGCTGAAGCAAGGACACCAGGTCTCTTTATCCTGCCGCACAGCAGCTCCCGGGCCTTTCCAACACCAGCTTGCAAGAGAGAGGAGGGGAAGGGAGCTGAGCTGCGGGGGAGAGGAGAGAGACAGGCTGTGTGGTGAAGCCAAATGCAGGTGTCCTCTCCAGGCAGATCTTCCTGGGTATGGCCAGAGGGTATTAGGATGAGCTGTTCAGGGGACTGTGATTCTGAGGATGCGAGTGAAGGGAACTATTCCTGTGTGAGCTTTTTGGCTACTGAAGGTTTGGCAGCCGGTGCCAGGTACTGTGTGATGATATAGCGAGTGTCCTGAAGGCACCGAGTCCCGCACTGAGGAGGGCTTTCTGCTGCCTCCTGCCCTGCCCTCTGCCACAGGGCTGGTTGTTCAGATCCGACTTCACAGGCAGGCTCGTGGCACCACTGCTGCCTGGGAAAAGAAGTGCTGGCTCCCCTCTCAGCAACGAGGGGCCTCAGTCTGTCTTGCCCTCCCTCAGCACATGATGCTTGTTCTTGGTGCTGGCTGGGAGCTGCTGGGGAGACCCAAACATCGGGATTTGGTGCAGAAACCCAAGGGGCTGATCCCACCTCTGGCCAGCCCCTCGGGGCAGAATGTAGCTGGGATGGGAGACGAGGCTGGAGTCCTGTTCGTGGCGTGCAGGGAGAAGATCTTGTGCCTGCTTCCCATCCCTAACCTCTGCCAAGCATGGGGAAGATGCTGAGCCGGGCATGTCGGGGTGGCATGTCGGGTGCAGGGGCTGGGCTGGTGCCAAGGCCAGGAGCTCTGTGCATTTGCCATGGCTTGGGGGAGGCAGGCGTGGGCCTGAGGCTGGGGATGCTGGCATGCATTGCTGTGCACAGTGCCCCGGGGGAGCTGGGGAAGCAGCAGACTGAGACCAGTGCCTTTCTCTCCTGTCCCCTCTGCAGACCTTGGCACACCCAGCCCATGCCTGAGCGTGGAGTGCACCTTCGGGGCCACGTGCGTGGTGAAGAACCAGGAGGCTGTGTGCGAGTGCCAGCAGGTCTGCCAGGGCCGCTACGACCCCATCTGCGGCAGCGACAACCGCACCTATGGCAACCCCTGCGAGCTCGATTCCATGGCCTGTGTCCTCAAGAGGGAGATCAAAGTGAAACACAAGGGGCCCTGCGGTAAGAGCCGATCTCTGAGGGTTCCTCCTCCTCGTGCTGCTGGCCACAGCTGGGTTTGCTTGCTGGGAGCAGGCGGTTGTCTTAAGCACGAGCATGGCCCCAGCCCCGGGGAGATAGGGCTGTTGGGGTGTCTTTGCGTTTTGGTTGCTGCCATGCGATGTGTGCAACTCAGACCCATGCACAGCAGTTCCATCTGCAAGCTCTCTCTTTGTGCCAGCACAGCTTTGCCAGTCAGAAAGTGTTTGCAGACAGGCACAGCCCGAGCTGGCTAGGTTCTCCCAGGACAAAATCTGCTGTGATGGTCAGGTAGGGCTAGGCTCATTGCAATTTTGTCAAAATACAGTTTTTCTGCCCCTAACCTTCAGGCTGGGTATTGGGAGCTGGTGCCTGGCTTTCCACCCAGGGCTGGTGTGGCTTGGTGTGGCATAGCCGTGCCCCTGTCAAAACTGGGCTTAATCCCTTACAGTCATTTCCCCACTGAGCTGCGCTGTGCAGTCCTACTTGGGGAGATATGCTCCTGAGCCGTAAGGACTTTGAGACAGCAGAGAAAAGGAAGACTCTTCTTCCAGAAAGTGAAAAGCCCCTCAACCTGCAGAGCTCCCCGCTGCAGCATAGCAGAGGGCCAGTGGGATTCAGGTCAGAAGAAAATGCAGGTACCAACTCCACACAGTTACAGGAGAAACAGTGAAGGATGCAAATACTTCAACTGTCAGGCACACGCATTCGAGTGCTCTGTAGGAAAGAGCTGCCTTTGTCTGCACACAGGCTGCCTTGAGCAGCCCCTCTCCCGACCTGCAGAGCCCAGGCATGGCTGCAAGCTTTGTGCTGTAGATAGAAACCTCCCAGCCAACAGTCTGCACAAACCAAGCAGGGGGTTGTTGCATCTTCCCTCCCCCATGCAAAGGCAGCAGCTGCTGTGCGAAAGAAAAATAAGAAAAACCATCTTTGAGCCAAATTCTTCGTGATTTGAATAGCGGGGAGGGAAGAGGGGTGTTTCTCTGAAGGAAAAAATGAAGCTGCGAATCACTAAATACCCAGGAGTCAGGAGAAAGGAGATGTGCTGGCTGGAGTCCGGTCTCTCCTGCAACCAGTGATAGCTCCTTTGCAAGTGAGTTATTACGAAGATAAACGTCTTCTCTGACCTGAGCCTGCGTGTGTGTGCTGTGCCTGTGTTTGCAGCAGGCAGGCTGAGGATCCCGCTGGGGGAGGTAGCTCTGAACTGGTGCTATGTTACACGTGCGTCCGGCACTGCTGGGGGAAGATAAACTAGGGGAAGACAGTATCCCCCTCCCCGGCCGACCGCCTCCTCCCGCCCTGCCAACTTGCCATGTGTGAATCCTGCCGCCTCTCTCCCCTGGGAGACTGGCCGCTTGCTGCCTGGGATGCTGATTTATCACTTCTCGTAATTGCTCTCAGCCCCGTGCTCTCTCCCGCCTCCTATTCAGTGTAACGGCATACAGCGCGGGTGACATTTCATCACGGTTATTCCTGGCCCTGAAGGCTTTTACGAGTAGTTACTGCCTTTCTGCCTCCGAGCCTGACTCTCCCTCCTCCTGCAGCTCTTGCCTCGGCTCCTTCCCTTGCACTGTGCTCTGGGATTCCTGCTCCCGACGGCTGCCGGGCTCTGCCGGGGCTTGACCTGGGGGAGGAGGTTGCAGTGGGGTTTTATTTCTGCTCTGGCACAGCGATGCCTGCCTGACCCGTTGTTTTAACCTACTGATTTTGTTCTTCGTCTGCGCAGACCGCTGTGGCAAGTGCCAGTTTGGGGCCATCTGCGAGGCGGAGACGGGAAGGTGTGTGTGCCCCACGGAGTGCGTCCCCTCCTCTCAGCCCGTGTGCGGCACAGATGGCAACACGTACGGCAGCGAGTGCGAGCTCCATGTCCGGGCGTGCACGCAGCAGACGAACATTTTGGTGGCTGCCCAAGGAGACTGCAGTGAGTCTGGCAAGGTCCCCTTCTTCCCTCGTCTCACTCCTGCTGGTGGCATTTCAGAGAGCGGATGCTCAGCCCCGCTGGCTGCCCGGCCCCGCCCAGCTGCCTGGCCATGGCCGTCCAAGGCACACCAGTCATTTGTGGCACTCGCAGCCCATGGGTTTGCCAGCCCTGGGAGGCACCTGAGAAAACCCCAGGGTCGGGATGTGTGGAGGGTCTCCCTAACACTCCTCCTGGTGCCTTTATCGGTTGTTTTCAGGACTTCCCAGGAGGATATCAGCTCCAGAGTAACAGGGCTTGCCCAGGGACACCCAGCAGCAGTGTGGTCTTCCCTTTTGTCTTCACACGAATTGGGCATCTTGTGTTTCTCAAGCAGCTTCTCTTTTTAGCCCCAGCTATGCATCATAGGTGGTATCTGCCCTCTTTGTTACTTCTCTGAGCCAAGCAAAGAAATTGGGCTAATGTCCATTGAGCCAAGAAAAGAAATTGGGCTAAAAACATGTTAATAGCTACCACCAGAACAGAAGGCATCGAAGGTCTATTTGATCACACAGTTCATCTCAGTAGCTTTCCCTTCGCTCCATCCCCTGGGGTTAATTCCTCTTTGCTCATCTGTTTCCTCCCCACTCCCCAGCACAGGGAACTGTCTGTGCTAATTTCTTAATGAATTAATGAATTAAAAGGTCTGCCTAGGTTCTTCATTAGGAGAAATGCTACTATAGTAAAAGCAATGCATTGAGCCTTGTAAAACCTGTCCAGCTGGGTCTGTGTTCCAAGGCTGAACTGTGCGTGGAGATCCTCTCTAAATTTGGGAGAGAAGAGCGACCGAGTGTGACAGATAACACTCAGTGCTCTGTGGGCACTGCGAGCAGGAGGAGGCTGAAGTCACCATGAGAGAAAATGGGATTTCTTACTGGTGTCCTAGAAAAAGCTGTTGGACACAACACCTGTGGGTGCTGATGAAAATCAGAAATGCTCAGGACTGTCACCTGCCTGTTGCAGAGTCTTTGCACAGTTTAAATAAGCAGTAACAAACCACTCTGGGGAAGGAGGGCTTCTCTCCATGCCTCTGAGGGCATGGCATTAGTGGTCCTCAGGTGTGTGACACTGGGTGGTTGGCTACAAAGGTCCCTACGACATCTCATTGTGGTTCCTCCCTCTCGCCCCACAGAGTCCTGCGGCAGCACGGTGTGCTCCTTCGGCAGCAAGTGCGTGGGTGGGCAGTGCGTGTGCCCGCGCTGCGAGCGGCAGCCCTTCGCTCAGGTGTGCGGGAGCGATGGCCTCACCTACGACAACCAATGTGAGCTGCAGGTGGCCTCCTGCCAGCAGAAGAAGAGCATTGAGGTTGCCAGGATGGGGCCGTGTGAGGACGGTAGGTTGCTGCTGTTCCTCCGGCCGTGCGGGTGCGAAAGGTGGGGGAGAGGGTGAGGAAAGACTGAGGCCGCACACAGCGGGCTCTTCCCCTTGCTGCTCTGCTGTGCCCGGCCGCCACGTGAGCCCCGCTGCTTGGAGCTCGGGCATAGTGCCCTGTGACTCCCCCAGCGTCCCCAGCACAGCAGGTCCCATGCCAACAGCCTTCTCCTTCCCTCGTGGCCAGCCGGCTGCTGTCACCCAGCACCCCTACCGCCTCCCTTTCCTCTTTGTCTTGCTGTATCCAGCAGTAATGAGATGATGCCACCTAATCGGCTGGGCAAGGAGTTTATCACTGCTTTAATTTCACATTACAGCGGGCCTTGGCCAGGGGAAACAGAGCGGTGCCTGGGGCAGGGAGCCTGGCTGCCGCTTTGCTTCCCTCTGCCCCGGGGGCTGCTCGAGGGCCTGGCCTGTGGCCGCTATTGACTCGGTACTGAGCACCTGGGAAGGTCGCGGGGTTGGCTGTACTTTGCTTGGCCAGGCTAAGGACTAAGGCTAAGGACTAAGAGCTGGTGATGCTGTCCCACTGTAGGGGGAAAGCTGTGGGTTAATGCTGGCTGAATCCGAATACAGGAGGTGTGTAAACGTCGCCGCTCTGATGTGGTGACCTGGCGAGCTGAGATTCTCTGGCTCATTGCACATGTAGTCTAGCTGGAAAGGACTTCAGTGCTATGGCAGAGCTTAGGGAGAGGGGAAGGCATAACATGGTGTTTGATCACAGCCCTCCTTGGGGAATTTCAGGTTGATGTCCCTCTGGGAAAAGATCTTAAATAATTCTCTCTGTAATGCCAAATCCCAGCCTTTGATCACTTGATAAAGAGGGCCAGGTTTTCCTTCCCCCCCTTCCCCTTTAATAAGCCTTTGAAATCAGCAATGTCTCTCTCTTGCTGCTGGAGCTCTGAGCATCTTATGGAGAGGCAGCCAGGCTAGGGACAGAGTTTATATTTTGTTAGGAATATCTGCCTAACTGAACTTCAAACTAAACCCAAACCCCATCCCTTCCTCTGCTCTGGTTTCCATATTTATATGAGCAGCAGCAACCTCCCTGCTGCATTATGTGTTTGGGAGGAGAAAGGGAAGCAGTCGGATCAAAGCATGGTGTTACGCTGTCGCTAAGTCAAGCGGCAGCCCTTCCTCCTGTGCATGGCTATGAGCTGTCTGATCTTCAGGTAGCCTGCAAGGCGCTGGTAGTCGCAGGATCCTTGCTTTTGCTGCTGTGGTGATGCTGTAGAGAAGAAGACCTCACCTGCTAAAGCATCTCTGTGCCGTTTTCATTATGTAGGCTTAGCACAATCTTGTGACAGCAGTGGGAGAATCTGCTTTCTCCAAGGGAGAGGGATCTTCTCCGAGGTCCAGGCATAAGCATCCTAATATATGTGGGCCCAAGATTCTGGAGTTGCCTGTGCTGAAGAGGTTAAATCTGCTGTGATTTGGATGGGCCTGTGCAGCTGTGGGCTGCTTCCCCTGTCCAGGACACAGCCTTGTGTCAGGGAGAGGGCTTTGGCCCCATCCCCTCTGCTTTCCCCTAACTCTGCCCTGCTGGGTGTGAGCCCTTTCTCACCATGGTCCTCCTTCGCTCCAGAGTGCGGCTCAGGGGGCTCGGGCTCTGGCGACGGTAGTGAGTGTGAACAGGACCGGTGCCGGCAGTACGGGGGCTGGTGGGACGAGGATGCAGAGGATGACCGCTGTGTGTGTGACTTCACCTGCCTGGCAGTGCCACGCAACCCGGTAAGCACGCTGAGCAGTTCTGGGCTGCCTGCTGCAGTCCTCGCCTCCCCTCCTCTCTTTTCCCTGGTGGCCTTCCCGCATGCTTCCTGGGCAGGAGAGGGCATCCCATGGATAGGGAACCTGCCTTCCTGTGCCAGGGACTGCCCTGAGCGGCTTCCCTCCCTGTCCTGGCAGGTGTGTGGCTCTGATGGTGTGACCTACACCAACGAGTGTGAGCTGAAGAAGACACGGTGTGAAAAACGCCAGGATCTCTATGTCACTAGCCAAGGAGCCTGCCGCGGTGAGTCCCCCGAAGGCAGCCAGCCCCCCAGGCTGACACAAGCTGTGTGCACTGGTCCACAGCCTGCTGCCCTGCAGTAATACATCCCTTTTCCTTGGGGCTAAGCAAGGAAGTGCTCACTAAGGACACAGCGGTGTCTGTGTTGGTTTGCTGATCCCCGCTGCATCATTCCTGTTTCATACCCTGTGCTTTCCCTGGCCAAGGGTAGGACCTCACCTCATCACCTGCTCCCAGCATCACTGCAAGGACCGCGTTGTTTTGCAGGAATGCAGGAACGCTCTTGGCGGCTCGATCCATAAATTGGCAATACTGCCTTGCAGCAGCCTGTGTGCCAAAGATAACCTGTACCTCTCTGCCTTCCCCTGCAGCCCTTGCCACAACCCCACCACCGCTCCTGGTTGTGCACTGCAGCCAGACCATCTATGGATGCTGCCCAGACAACATGACCTTGGCACTCGGAGTGGGTGCAGCTGGATGCCCAAGTGAGTGAATATTGTGTTCCCACCTGAGGGGGGACATGAAGGACCTTCAAGGATGGCTGGAAGGGAGGAGAGTTCAGGTGGAGGGGGGACTTGGGGTCCCATCCCAGGGGAAACAAAGGAAGGTGGACCCTCCCCATTCCTTAGCTAACTAGTGACCTCCCAGGATCAAAAAGCCTTGGTTTATCGCCAGCTCCAGGCTCACAGCATGGAGATGTGCGCACATGCTTTGCCTTCTATATCTACTAGTGATGCTCTTGTCCTTTCAAAAGCCCTGGGTCAACTTCCAGGTCTAAGTCCCCCTGAAATGCAGGAAGACAAGATGGTGGCTCAGAATTGGTCTGGTGCTGAGTCCATGCTGAATGCCCCAGAAGGTGCCCCTAGGACCAGACCGTGCCCTCTGTGCCTTCAACCCATTGCTAGAGGCTTAGGGCTTTTCACCGGCCTGAGTGACAAAAGTATTGCTTGTATCCTTGCGCTGCAGGCTGAGGTGGCACAGGTTTCACCTAGGGATCTTCTGCAGGCCACCCCAGGACCAGTGACTAGTGGGTGACTGCACTGTGCAGGAAGCTGAGCTGGCACATGTTTCATTAATATTTATTAAATAATTATTGGAGTCAGCACTTTAGCAGAAGGCGCATTTTGAAAGGCATTAGCAAACTCTTAACAGCTGAGGCTGTGGCCGCCTGTTAGGGAAACATATTACCCCATGGAAACAGGATTCATGCCGTGCTTGGGCCTGGCTAATGCCTGCTTGATGAGGACGTACTGCTGTTTAATGTGCCGTATAATTTAAAAAGCAGCAGCATTCAGAGAATGTCCAGAGATCTCCTGGGAGGGGGTGCACGGGGCGGGCTGCAGGCCGAGGTGGGCGCTGGGAGAGCAGACGCATGGTGGTGTGGTCTGTGCTGGCCGAGAGGGGCCAGCAGAGCAGGGAGGAGCTGGTCAGAGTGACGCTAAGGAGGACAGAAGCATTTCGCTTTCAGCATCGCCCTGCCAGTGGCAGTTGGTAGTGATGTTCCTCTGTGTCTCTGATGGAAGTCCTGTCCCCTGCCCTCCAATCCATGGACACAGCTTCCCAACTGACTGGGATTCAGTAGCCCACCAGTTTCTGTCCCACCTGTGTCCCTGTGTTGGCAGCAAGCATACATCAGGAGGCAATTACCACTTAACCAGCAGCTTGAAGCCCCTAGGGCAGATTTATCCATTGCTGCCTGTTCTGGACATGCTGTTTCCCTGCCTCTGGCAGTCTGGGGATGTGCACATGCACCCTGCTTGCTGCTCCTGAGGTCTCTCTTTCTCCCCAGCTCTGCCCCATGTCCCCTTTCTATGGCTCCCTGTGGATAAAGGGAGCGTCTCTCTGTCTATCTTTGGATCATTTCCCTCCATCAAGTTCCTAATTAATGAATTAGTAATAAACTTCTAATAGCTTCCTCCCCCTTTGATGTTAATGAGAGAGGAGTTCTTGATGACAGCAAAGCAAGCAGGTTAATCCCTGAAGGTTTAGTTCCCCCTCGTAGCTGGGGCAGAGGAGAAGTGTTGAGAGCAGCTGGTGAAACCTCCTCCTGCCCAGCGTGAGACCACATTCCTGCCCTGGCTGAGCAGCTCGCTGGCTCAGCAGTCGGTCCCTCCGCCTTCATGCAGCCCCCAGCGTCCCCCCGCCTCCTTGGCCAGGACTCAGCCTCACGCTCCCTCTCTCTTTCTCTGGCCTGCAGGCACCTGCCAGTGCAACCCCTATGGCTCCTACGGGGGAGCCTGCGACCCCGCAACGGGGCAGTGCTCCTGCAAACCAGGCGTGGGGGGCCTGAAATGCGACCGCTGTGAGCCCGGCTTCTGGAATTTCCGCGGCATTGTCACCGACAGCAAGAGCGGCTGCACGCGTGAGTACGGGCAGGGTTGGGCCAGTGCCCCTCGTCCCCTGCAACTCTCCGCCGGCGCGGCTCCCTGGCCTGCTCCGCGGGGCTCAAGGCACGGCAGGGTATCGTGCTATTTAAAACAATGAGCCCTAATGTTGGTCCTACTGTAAGTCACCTCCAGCGGCTGTTTTTGCGGAGCTTGATGGTTTGCTCCATGCAAGAGAGACAGGGTGGCCTGAAGCATTGCACGGGTGTTCTTGCTCCCCCGTGATGCAGCTTGGCTAGGAGACGGTGTCTCCTTCCATGGGCCTGCTCCCTGCTCCCCCAGATGTTCTGCAGGGCTGCTAGAGCCCAGTGTGAATGAGCCCTGGCGTCCCTGCATGTGGCAGGGCAGGCAGGTGCGAAGGAATGGGTTTGAAGTGGAAGGAAGGAGGCAGTATTTTTGCCCGTTGATGCTGACGCCACGAGGAATAGCCGTGTGAAAACAGCAGTAAACAAACAGGAAAAAAAGCCCTGTTTATTCCAAGCTGCATTGGAGACCCACCCAAGAAATCCAGTAAGTGCCAACTAGGCAGAGGCCAGAACAGCCAGGGGGAAGAGGAGTTATTGGGAGGGGATTGCAAACAACAGAGAATATGATTCTTCCCATCTCTCGCTGAAATCACAGATTACTGTCTGCTGAGTGGTAGGTATGTCTTGGACTCCTACCTGGCCTAAGCCCCTGGCCGAGGGACTGAACCCAGGTGCCCTGCTCAGAGGTAGCAAGCTCCGGCTGGAGACACCATTGTGCAGCCGAAGGGTAGAAGGATGCTTTGTGCTTTGGAGAGAGGGCAGGCGGGCAAACTCCTGGGTTCCTCTCACGGCTCCAGGAAGGAGTGCTTGTCTAAACGCTGGCACGTCAGGATTCAGTAGGTGCAGGTCAGAGCCAGAAAGCTTAAATTGGAAATAGGATGTCAGCTTTGTAACAGCAAAGGCATCACACTGCTGAAATGTCTTCCCAAGGCTGTACTTAATTCGCTCTCACCTGCAATCTTTAAGTCAGAGTGGGGTCTCGCTCTAAAAGCAGAATCACAAATGTCAGTAGGTAAAATCCTCTGACTTCAAGCTAGACAGCCACCAACGGCCACTATCTCTTCTACCATCCCTCTCCTTTATCCTGCACCAGAGAGAAGCAGAAGGTCTCCCGGGATGG
>NW_009189466.1:21175-34929 GCF_000690835.1 Fulmarus glacialis
TGCTGGAGCCATGTAAATCTTTAGTGCTGATGGGAATGCGGGTCTGTGGGGTGGATATAGGATCACAAGCCATAGGACCATGGTCAGAGGGTAGCGGGTGTGGGGTCAGTAAGTAGTGAGTAGTGGTGAACATTATGGTCCTCCCCTGGCCCCTTCTCACTCTTCTCTTGGATTGCTGGGGGACCTGAGTGAGTATGCTGTTGGCTCCACAAATCCACCAGCAAAACAGTGTCTTTTTTCCCTTCTTGCCCAGCCTGTAACTGCGACCCAGTGGGTTCAGTGCGTGATGACTGTGAGCAGATGACTGGACTGTGCTCCTGCAAGACTGGTATCACCGGCATGAAATGCAACCAGTGCCCCAATGGCAGCAAGCTGGGCATGACTGGCTGTGAGAAAGGTGAGGGAGCCACGTACCAGAGGGATTGCGTGGAGCACCGAGAAATGGGTGCTTGGGTACTGCTGCAGGGCAGCACACATAGACCCGTGAAAGAAATGCATCCCTCCCACCCTGCGTGCTTGTGATTCAGGGGAAAGGGGCCCTGGCCTCCATTCCTGGCTGGGTTCCTGTTACCTGTGCACTCAGGCACAGCGCGAGGGACTGTTCCTCTGTTTGGTGAAAGTTTGTCTTGTCCACTGGTCTGAGCTGCTCCGGCAAGTCCCTGGGAGGGCTAAGACCCACTGGGAGGAGAGAGGGATTTTGATTCCGCATAGACTCTTTCTGTATGATCGGTATGTGCTTTGTTGGTCATCTCTTCCCCGTTCTCTCCCTACCCCAGACCCATCAGCCCCAAAATCCTGCGAGGAAATGAGCTGCGAGTTTGGGGCCTCATGCGTGGAAGTCAACGGCTTTGCCCACTGCGAGTGCCCATCCCCGCTCTGCTCGGAGGCCAACATGACCAAGGTTTGCAGGAGAGGCAGCCATGGGGGGCTGAGTGGCGTGCATGGGGACGTGTGTCTAACTCAGCTGCATTGGGCTGCTGCAGGCAGCGCGGGAGTCTGATGTCTCTTCTCCCCCACAAGAAGCAGGCGGGCAAGTTCGGTCACTGTCTTTGGTGGGGAACGGTGACATGCGAGTCATAGATGTTTCCCAACAGAGCTGGATGCTCTGTGCCCCATCTGGCACCTCTGAGCTGCTCTGCTCCTACGCTTCCACAGCCCGCCCTCGGGTCCCTCTGTGCAGACCACCACCTCTTTGCCTGGGAGGGACCCCTGCAAAGCCTCTGCTCCCAGCATTTAGAGACTGGTTTATTTTGCCCAGGGCTTGGAGGAGGACAGAGATGCAGCTCACATTTCCCCTCTGCTTCCCAGGTGTGTGGCTCTGATGGTGTCACTTATGGAGACCAGTGCCAGCTGAAGACCATCGCCTGCCGACAGGGACAGGTCATCACAGTGAAGCATGTGGGGCAGTGCCACGGTGAGTGTCTGCGGCTCTCGGTGCTGGGGCAGTGCCGGCTCTCTGGCCTGACGCTAGACCCGGGTCTGGCTGCCTCCCTCTGTGGTTCCTCACTGTGCCATGACTCTTCATGGCACAGCCGATGCACTGCCCAGGGCAGATGCCTGAGGGTTTGCAACATGCTTCAGAGTGTCACGGCCAACCTTTCCCAGACCTGCCCCTCCTTACCTACCCTGTCTTGCTGCTCCTTTCAGAGTCCATCACTCACACAAGCCACACCTCACCACCCACACCGCTGCCCACACTGCCCCTGGACAAATTAATCCTTCCTCCACCACTGCGGCTCACCACCCAGGCTCCAGAACCCACCGAGCTGGCTACCAGCTCCCTGCTGTTGGAAGCCAGGCCTACTGAAAGAGGTCACCCTACAACAAGGCGTATCACGACTGCCAGACCAGCCACTACACCATGGATGACCCACGGGATGTATAAGACCACCGTCCGCCCTCTCTCCACCGCGCCAGTGGTCCTGGCCACCACCCAGCCTGCCTCTGTTGAATCAGGCAGCGCAGAAGGCAGTGGAGACCAAGAGATGGGCACCAGTGGAGACCAGGAATCTAGTGGGGCAGGCTCTGCCGGTGAGTGTGCGCTTCTTAGGCTTTGCAGGTCGGTTGTGGGCTAAACCATACCCTGTCTCTCAAAACAAAATGAAGCTGTGTCTCAGCCTCATTCTCTAACACAGAGGTTAGGTCTTACCTCCTGCTGGTGAATGCTCCTCTTAATGCCCTGCAGGGGAAGAGGAGGTGGAGGAAAGCCAGGTAACTTCCACCCCAGCCATCGAGAGGGCGACGTGTTACAACACCCCGCTGGGATGCTGCTCTGATGGCAAGACTGCGGCTGCTGACGCGGAAGGCAGCAACTGTCCGGGTGAGTTTGTCCTCGGGGCTGGGCTCTGGGCTCCCTTTTGGAGGTCAGGAGTCAGACTGAGCTCTTGCAGGGTGCAGGAGAGGGAGAGATGCCGCTGAGACCTGCCTGGCAGGGAGAGCAGCATGGTGCTGTGCTTGCCCAGCTGGCAGTGAGCACGGTTCCTGTGTCTGGTCTGGGGGCTGGCGTGTCCCTGAGGGGGTGTTCATGGGGACGTGCTGAGCCCTGGTAGCTGGCAGACGTTGTGCCCCCCTGCCGCAGCCCCCAGCAGCCAGCGATAGTGCTTGGGTGGGTGCTGCTGTTCACACGGGGAGCCAGGGCACTCTGCGGTTTTCTTCGCTTAGGTGACCACTTTCTTCCTTGACTGCTGCAGCCTTAAAACTTTGACTGGTGTTATGCCCAGGCTTCTGCAGAGCTCACGAGTGGCACTAAGGGAGATGAGGGAATTGCTTGGATTCCCATTCTATCTATGTCGATGGCTGTAAAGGGAACTGGGCTGACCAGGACCAGTTCTGTGCCAGGGCAAGCAGGGAGAGCGGCTGTAGAGAAGCCCCAGTGTCCCTGCTGGGCTTCCTGGGGAGTCTGAGCTCTCTTGACTCATGTTGTGGTTCCCAGGGGCGTGCGCTGCTCTCATGACCTCGGCAGGATCTGTCTTGCCCACTCACAGGTCCTTTCACGCCGTCCGTATAGAGGAAACACAGAGCCACCTGTGCTCAGTCAGAGTATTGGTTGTACATACATCCTCGTTACCCTAAAAATTGTTACTCTGGGGCTATCTCCCAGATGTTTCCTCACTGCTCACTGAAGTCCTTCTTAACTGTCCCTGTTCCTTGGGGTTTCCAGCAGGACATCCCCTTTTCCTCTGGACACCATGTTCTCCTTCTAACCCACGAAAGGACAGCTGCTGGGAACCTCCCATATGGTTACCACAGCGGGGATCTTTCTGTAGCTGCCTCTGCACTCCCACAGCTCCCCTGGAAGGGAACCACACCTGGGGTTCCTGTTGCAGTTTCGGACTGGTTTTGCAAGGCTGGCCACAGCCTGTTAGCTAGCAGGGTCTCTGCTTCCCTCTCCCAGCACAGGTCTTCTCCTTGTCCAGAGTCCACATTTCTCCCTCCTCTGCCCCCTGTTTGCATGCACGTGTCTGATCCTGCCATATTGTCTACGTGCTGCTCTGGCTAACGTCTTTCTCTTGTTACTCAGCCGGTGCAGGGGGGCTGCTATCCGGGCCGGAGCTCAGAGGAAACCGTATGGTAAAAGCTGCCATCTCCAGCCTGGTCTTTGCCATCTGCTCCAGCACCCTCTGATACTAATCCTCCATGGCGCTCTCCCAGACCCATCCAGACTAACCCAACACTGGCACTACCCGCACACTGCCATCACCCTTTCCCCCCAGGGTCTCGAACGCTCCTTGCGGTTGTCAGCCACACGCCTGTCCCCTGCCCACAAGCCAACTAAAGGCATTTGTCTTGTTTACCCTCCCTCCCATAGCTACCAAAGTCTTCCAAGGAGTCCTCATCTTGGAGGAGGTGGAAGGCCAGGAGCTGTTCTACACACCTGAGATGGCTGACCCCAAGTCAGAGCTCTTTGGGGAGACGGCCAGGAGCATTGAGAGTGCGGTGAGTCCTTTGCACTTGATCTAGGGTCTGGGTAGGGCTTTTCTGGTCTTGGCAAAAGACGAGAGGACCCTGCCCACTGTGGTGGACAGACGACTAAACCCCAAATGTTCACTTCCAGAAACACAGTCCTTCCTTTCTCAAGTGAGCAAGCATTCTCCGACCTGCTGCTAATAAGCAGGCTTGTCCCTTCAAGCGGCTGGGTTCCCACGGGGAGCCAGCCTGTGGCACGCTCGCCTGCTTGTGTCCGCTCGGCCTCCGAGGTGCCAGCACTCTGCAGGAAGGCTGCCTGCCCGCTGCGCTTCATTCCAGCCACCCCGCTGAAGCAGGGACCCAGCGCTGTCTGCCTTCTGAGCACTGCTCCCAGTACCCAGAGCCAAGACCACCCTCTGTGGCTGCAGATGCTCTGTTGTCCCGACCATGGGAACCGCTGTGGGTTTCCTCCTGCTTTGCCGTCTCATTTGCGACGGCTTCTGGGGAGGCTGTGGCCTGTCATTGCTGTCTGTCAAATGGGAGCACAGAGACCTGTCTGCAAAATGTGTTGAGTGTCTTGGAGGAGCATTGCTCCATGTTGGGGTTTTTTTTTTTTGAGATGGGCTTAACAAACAAAAGTTGGGAGTGAAGACGGCTTATCGCCAGGGCCAGCGCTTTTATGGGTGGGCTATTAAGAGTGTAAGGAGATGATGCACCAGTTCTGTCTAAGAGGTACCCTCTGTGAATTTGTCCAATCTCTTTTTAATCTACGTGTGTTACTAGCCTCTACCACATGCTGTGTCAGTGGATTCCATCCTTTGTTATGCGCTGAGTCAAAAACTATCCTTTTTCAGCTTGATCTTGGTCGCGGGGCTGTTTAGATGAGAAGTTCTGCCTTAACACTCTGGATTTCCCAAAGTGTCCTTATCTCTGTGAAAAGCCCTTAGACAAAAACGTGTGCAAAACCCCTTTGCCCCTCCAGTTCAGCTACACAACTTGGGAAGCTCCTTGTGTAAATCCAGTCTCCCACCTTTAAGGAGAACCCCCCTGCATTGCCAGCTCTTGGAGTAGGCGGACTTTGCGTGGCAATGTGTACATATGGGTATGCCAAGGAAGCGCTGGGTGGGGTAGCAACATTACACTGTAGCCTGCAGTGTGGTACAGCAAATACAAAGCATCTTTGCAAGGAGATTAACATATTTCGAGCGGGTTCCAAGCTGCACTTAGAAGTTGGCAAGCCCTCAGTACAGTCATATAAGCAGATGTGTGCCTGGCATATGGACCATATGGTTCATGCAGTTCTGTATCACAATAGCAATATTTCCCAATACAACACTGGCTTCTATCTGAGGATGCAAACATGCACACAAAAGCTTCATTCTCTGGTTCATCCATTTGCCCCCCATGAGAAGGCAGGAGATTTTGCCGATTTCTGTTTTCCCAGGGCTGTGGGAAATGAAGGCATGGACAGGCCTTCTGTCCCAGAGGCCGTCTGTGGCTGGGCTGAGAGTTCCAGCCATGGACCTGTGCTGCAGAGACCTGTTGTCCCTGTGCAACCTACCTGCAAATTGTGATGTGCTCCTTTACCCCTCTGAGATCTCTATGCCCAAATTTATAGGGGGAGACTATACCATGGGACCATCAGTCAGCTAATTACTTTCTTCTGACTTTGCTTTGAAGGCGAGGGAAGGAAGCGGTGGCCTCTAGCTGTGACGACTGCCAGTCCAACATGAGGCCGCACAGATAGCTAGCAGGGGTGTTAAAGCCCTGACTTGCTGTAAGCCTTGGATTGTCACTGTCTCCTTCGTTTGACTTCAGACAAATCCAGCAATGTCTGAGAGCCAAGTTTTAAAAGGCAGTCAGGTACTTAAAGATGCAGAATGGTGCCTTATGGGATTTTCCAAAGTGCCTAAGCAGGTTTACACAGCTTTAGAAGAGATCAGTAAGACTTAGATGCCACACAATAGAAAATCCCTATATGAACTGCAAGGTGTCTCTGGTCTGGCTCTGTTCCGCTCTTCTCCATGGGTACGATGAGGATAGCTCACTTTCCCCACACTATTTCTGGATCCTGTTCTTACCTTTGACTGCAGGCCATAAAGAATAGGGACCATCTGAAATTATCACCCTACACAAAGGAGCCCTGTTCTCTGCATGTGTCAGTGGGATGTCTTGCAAAGGTTCGGATACAAACCCCTGTGGGTTGAAACCAAGGAGACTGGCTGACACTCAAGATCTTTTACTGAAAGGACCTGTGCCCTAGGATCTCCCCATTACTCAATTTGTTTATCTTTCCTCCTTTACCTCTGACCAACTAGCTGGATGAGCTTTTCCGCAATTCTGATGTTAAGAAGGATTTCAAGAGCATCCGTGTCCGAGACCTGGGGCAGAGCAGCGCTGTCCGTGTCATTGTGGAGTCCCACTTTGACCCAGGTAAGAGCCTTCCCAGTGCTGATTCACTGTGGCATCAGCCTCAGGAGGGAGCAGGCACTCCCAGTGGGGCTGCCGGCCTGAGAAACACGTGTGGGGCAAGGACCATGAAAGAACCTTATTAAAATTTTCCGGCGCTATCTCTTCTGTCCAGCAAAATCAACAGATGCTGTGAGAAGAGCTGGGAGGAGGTGCACCCTAAGCTGGTGCCTGGAAGGCTGGAAGCATTTTCCTAGGGAAAGGAATGATTCGGATGCATTGTGGGGAGGTCATGAGGGGGAAACTGCTAGGTGGCATCTTCACTTTTGCCTTTCTCCTTTCTCCTCCTGGCTACGATCAGCCACTTCCTACACAGCAGCTGATGTCCAAGGGGCCCTGCTGAAGCAGATCAAAGCTTCCAAGAAGAAGACCATCCTAGTGAAGAAGCCCCAGCAAGAGCATGTCAAATTCATGGACTTTGGTGAGCCCCCTCTGTCTGCGGTCGGTCCCCCTCTCTTGGTTTAGGCTTTCAAACGGGCAGGCTGGCTCTTCTGGTCTTGCCAGGGCCTTTCATCTGTAGCAGTAACCCGTCAAATGCTTCCCCAGACAGTGCCCTCCAGAGCCAGGGCTCAGAGGTTAGTCCGTGTGCCTGGACTTGTTCTCAGCTCAGGAAGGCCATAAGGGGGGTAAAATTGCTCCCCTCTTCCACAGCACATGGCAAGTGGCAGTGCTGCACCGTGGCGATGTGGCACTGCCCACAGTCCTGGAAAACGAGCCCTTCCTGGTACTCCCGAGGGGGTGACCAGCCTAGCCCACATGATCTCATGTTGATAAACCCGAAACACTGATTTTCCAGGAAAGAAAGGTGCATGGCCACAACCTGCACCGGGCACGCGGCTCTACCTGGGAGCATGTTTACCCCGACGCCCGGGTGGGAGGACAGGCAGGACTGCAGTGCTGCGGAGGAGGGCCCTGTGCAGACACGTGCTCTGTGCAGGCAGCTGCCAGATTCATAAGTCAGGCCGTGCAGCGGGAGCCGTCCAAGCCTCTCTGCTGCCTTCTCACCCCAAAAGCCTGAGTGGCTTTCCCTGTCCCCAGAGAGGGTTGCAAAGCACCAACCTCTACCTGCATTTTGCTGTGTTTCAGACTGGATCCCCAGGCTCTTCACCACCACTGTGACCACAACCACGGCCACCACCATGGCACCCGCCACCACCCGGAGGTACACCACGGCCACCGCTGCCACCACTGTCCACGTCCTGCGCCCAGATGCTGCGGGCCGACCCAGCAGCAAGATGGCAGGAGCTGTGAGCACCAAGAGACCCACCTCCACCCTTCCTGCCACCACTCGGCGGAAGCCCACGCGCCAGCCCCCCGCCACGAAGAAACCCTCGCGGCCCTGCGACTCTAACCCCTGCCTGCACGGTGGCACCTGCGAAGATGATGGGAAGGAGTTCACCTGCAGCTGCCCGGCCGGCAAAGGGGGAGCCGTCTGTGAGAAACGTATGTGCCTCCAACCCATCGCGGCCACGGCGCTGCTAGGGCACCGGTAGCAGAGCTCACAGCCGTAGGAGGGCAAGGGCGAAAAGCAAGGACAGCACAGTCAGGGGAACCACATCTCCTGGAGCTTTGAGTTCCACCTAGAGGCTCCAGCCAAGGAAGCTGGGAGGACACAACTGGGAAAGCGTTGCTCTGCGGTTGCCCCTTTTCTTACCTGTTCTCCCTAAGCACGTGCTGCTAGGCGCAACCAGGGCTGAAGGGCTGGGCTTCAAGCAGCGTGGCCCTTCTTGTGTCCGTCCATACTCCAGCAGACTGCATTGACTGCATGGCGATGGAGAGACGTGGGGGCACATGCGAACCCAGCCCCGTAACTTGTGCTGGCGCTGCCCGTGCACCAGGCAGGAGGCACTGCAGGGGTCAATTTAACCAGCTTTCTTAACTCTGCCAAAAACAGGTTGTACAGGCACTGTGCATTGTAAGAGGCAAG
Source organism: Fulmarus glacialis (assembly GCF_000690835.1). Taxonomy (NCBI): domain Eukaryota; kingdom Metazoa; phylum Chordata; class Aves; order Procellariiformes; family Procellariidae; genus Fulmarus; species Fulmarus glacialis. The sequence goes on from NW_009189466.1 coordinate 29,478, forward strand.
CATGGCAAGGCTGCAGGGTAAGAAGGTGCCAGGAGTAATTTTTTCCTGGCTCCACTTCTGATAATACCAGTGCTCGGAAACATGGGGATTGTGAGCTTCTGCTTTTTTATCTCAGCTCATGGTATTGTCGCTCGCAGCTCCTGCAGCTAGTGACTGCTAGTTAGTGTAACGGAGAGACAGTTACTAACTGTCCTCTCGAACACCAGGAGATGTGTGCCGATAATTCAGGCTCTATTCCCTGGCGCTCAGAGCTGCTTAGCAAACAGCTGCAGACTGGCAGCGTGCTTAACCAGAGCTGCTGTTATTTACTCTGAGCTCCCACTGGCAATTTGGTGTCACGCCGGGGGGCTCTGGGTGGTTGCGAGTGCTTATTCCTGAGAAGCTTCATCCCTAAAGCTATAAGCTGGAGCGCTCAAAGCTGCTACTGGATGTGGGTGTCCAGTCCTGTTAATTTTAATAGGGCTTGGCCTTCCAGTTCCCTTGGAAAATCTCAGCTGCAACAGATAAGAGCGGGAGTGATGAATGTAGATCTGTCATGTGGGATTCTGGGAGGACAGATAAAAATTACCTAAGGAGCAGGGAAGTTGAGTTAGAGGAACTGTGCGTGCAGCAGAGCTCGGCTGAGGGCACAGGGGACGTGATAGCTGGGCATGGAAAGGACTGACAGCACTGGTCCTTAACTGGGAGGAGCTGATTGGGACACTGCTGAAGCAAAGTACTGGGGTAGCAATACCACAGATCTCTAAAGCCTGGGAGCAATCTTTGCGGGCCTGCCATCACGAGAGGAGTTGGTTGCTACCAGTACGAGTGTCTGGGAGGCAGTGACAGGGGATGATTGCACAGGAGTATGGGCCCAGAGGAGAGAGCGAGCTTCTTTCTGCCATTTCACAAGAGCTCTCTTTCCTTCTACACATAGCAAAGTGTTCACAGTCTCATGTCAGGCTTTTATCTGCTCTCTGTCCTCCTCTTCCCTCCTGTACTTCATCCCCCCTTCCTTTCTCTACCCACCCCCCCTGGTTCTTGCAGCTATCAGGTACTTCATCCCCAGCTTTGGTGGCAAGTCCTACCTGGCCTTCAAGATGATGAAGGCGTACCACACCGTGCGCATCGCCATGGAGTTCAGGACTGTGGAGCTCAGCGGGCTGTTGCTCTACAACGGGCAGAACCGCGGCAAAGACTTCATTTCCCTGGCGCTGGTTGGCGGCTTCGTGGAGCTCAGGTGGGTGCCCTTCCCCTCAGCCCCGTGTGGTGTGGAGGAAGCGGAGCAGCCGCTCTTGCCAGAACGGTCCTTGCAGAACACCAGGAGGATGCTGGGCTTGAACTTGCAGGCTAAGAAACAGTAACATCAAATGGACAAGAAGAGGAGCTTTTTTTCCAATGTAATAGGAATAGTAAGGGGACTCATTTCCCTGTGGCACTTTTCAACAAAGTTGATTCATTTATTTCAGTTTGAATTTTGAAAAGCTGAAAGGTGTGGGAGGTTGATTTTTTTGAGCAAGTGAGAGGTCTTTTTTCGGCACTGTTTTTGTACTGGAAAAAGAAATGCAGGGGAAAAAAGAAAGGGAGAAAGGCCCCAGAAATCTGAGCTAAAATGATTTTTCCAGTTCCAAAAGCCAAAGGCGCAGATTCAGAATGAGGTGAGGTGGTGGGCAGACCTCTGGGGACTGCAAAATCTGGACAAGTTCTCGGGCAGTCAGTCCTGATGCTCAGCGGGGGTCAGCTATATGCTCTGAGTGCAGCCTGGTCCAGAGGTGGGGAGGGAGGGGGGGCTCCCGAGTGCTTCCAGCTTCTCCCTGGGATGTAGCAGCCCCTGTGCCATGGCGCAGATACACCTTTCTGCAGGGTGGCACAGACAGAGGCCTCCCCCTCTTCTGCTCCAGGTTTAACACCGGTTCCGGCACGGGCATCATCACCAGCAAGGTCCGCGTTGAGCCTGGCAAGTGGCACCAGTTAGTGGTGAACCGCAACCGCCGCAGTGGCATGCTGTCTGTTGACGGGGAGCCCCACGTCAGCGGGGAGAGCCCGACGGGCACCGACGGGCTCAACCTCGACACAGACCTGTTCATCGGGGGAGCGCCGGAGGACCAAATGGCTGTGTGAGTGAGGACGCGGGACCGCTGCCGTGGGTGTCGAAGCCTCTACTGCTGGTGTGGATACGGTGGCTGCAGCCCTCTGGTTGCTAGAGGCTCCAGGCAGTGGGTGGGGGACTGTTGTGGAGCGGAGCTTGTCTGGGCTTGGGGGGCCTCTTAATGCCCTGCTGTGGAGCACAGCCTGACCCAGATGCTTGGAGGGCCTCTGCATTTTTGTCCTCGGGGACAAAACCCCCACCCACTTTGTCCTCTTGTCCCCTCAGGGTGGCAGATCGTACTGCGGCTACAACCGGCCTGAAGGGCTGCATCCGCCTCCTGGACGTGAACAACCAGATGTACGACCTGCGGGAGAAAGGCAGTGATGTGCTGTATGGCAGCGGGGTGGGCGAGTGCGGCAACGACCCCTGTCACCCCAACCCCTGCCACCATGGTGGCATCTGCCATGTCAAGGAGGCAGAGATGTTCCACTGCGAGTGTCTCTACACCTACACCGGTACGGGGAGGGGGCTGCAGACAGCGCATTGCTGGGGCTCCTGATCCCGCTGGCTGGCTCTGAGGGATCCCAAAGCCTCTGGGGCTCACATTGTGGGGTACAGTGGGGAGGGATGTGGTGTGGAGTGTCAGCAGTGGGTCAGAGGGAGAAGTGTGGGATGAAGCCGCATCCAGTGAAGATCATAAATTTAGGATGTAGCCCTCATACGCACGTGAGACAAAGGTTGGGATCTGTTTGTTCTCATGCACAAAAAAAAGTCCCCTGCGCAAAGTGTAGTCTGGCAAGGGTATCGTCTGCCATTTGTGGGGTCCACTGCGGGGGGCTTCTTGGGTCACCCAAGACCCAAGGTTGGATTGGGAACCCAACCTGAGACAGGAGAAAAAGGCTGGCAGGGTCATCAGGAGACATCAGAGACATTTGTCTCTGGCCAAATCGTGCCTGATGGCTGTTGGTTTGAGATGCTGATGTGACAGGCTGCCTTTTCTGCTGCAGGTCCAACATGTGCCGACGAGAGGAATCCCTGCGACCCTACGCCCTGCCACGTCTCTGCCACCTGCCTGGTGCTGCCAGAGGGAGGTGCCTTGTGCGCCTGTCCCATGGGCCGGGAAGGAGACTTCTGCGAGCTAGGTGGGACGGGAGCTGGCAGAGGAGCGGGTCTGGGGAAGGGGGTGGAACTGAAGGTGTTGATTTCCCCAGCCTGGGTGGTCAGGAGGCCTTGCCTGCTGTGGCTCTGGGGCGCTGGCTGAAGCTGCTCTGCCTCCTCGTCCTCACCATTCCCTCGTTTGTGCCCAGTGACAGAGCAGGACCACACCATGCCCTTCCTCCCGGAGTTCAATGGCTTCTCCTACCTGGAGCTGAATGGGCTGCAGACCTTCGTTCCTGACCTGCAGTAAGTGCCAGGGAATGGGAAAGGGGCAGGCGAGCGCATCGCCTGCATGGCTGATTTGGGGGAGAGAGCTCACGCTCTGAGCCTCGTCTGTGACACGCTGGCTCTCCCTAGAGGTCTTCCCTTTCGACAGGGTTTGGAGGTTTTGTGCAGAGAGACTGGCATCGCCAGAATCCCCACAGCCAGACTGAGCCAGCAATGCTCCCCAGGAGCTTGGCGTTGCAACGGGCTGGGTAAACAGGCACCGCGGAGTGACATCCTGAACATGGCAGATGTATCTCTTACCTGGCAAGGGTGCCTTACAGGAGTGGCATCTCTCTGCCATACCTGTAGTCCCAGGCAGGCAGAGTTCTTCCAAGAGCTCGGCCCACGGGGGTGGAGGAGGAGAGCGCGTGGGCAGCTGGACTGGAGGGTATCCGTAATCCTTCTCTCCTCAGGGACAAAATGTCCATGGAAGTTGTGTTTCTGGCCAAGAACCCCAGCGGCATGATTTTCTACAACGGGCAGAAGACGGATGGCAAAGGGGACTTTGTCTCTCTGGCCTTACACGATGGCTACTTGGAGTACAGATACGACCTGGGCAAAGGGGCGGCTGTGCTCAGGTAGGGTGGGCTGCGGGCTGGGGAGCTGCTCGTCAGGGTGGTGCTGGCAACAGAGGCAGGAGAGGGACAGTGGTGGCTTTCAGCGTCTAGCACTGGCTTTGAGCTCCCCTCCCCAGAAAACCGTAAGGAAGCAGGGGCGAGCAGGCTTCATACTGGCCTCGGCTGTTGCAGTAATGGCTCTTGGTCAGCTGTCCCTGTACGGGGCAGGGCAGAGCTGGGCCTGCCCCCGGCTCGTGCCTCTTTCCCAGGCTAGTGCCGGGCTGTCTGCATGGCTGCGAGCTGGGGCAGCCCAAGCTGGTCAAGCTGCAGTGGCCTGGGCAGCCCAAGCTGGTCAGGGGAGGTTTCCAGCACTGTGTTTGCAGGTGGTGACGGCATGTGTCTTCTCACCCATGTGTCTTCTCCTCCCCTTCTCGCCACCAGGAGCAAAGAGCCAGTTCCCCTCAACACCTGGATAAATGTCTTGTTGGAGAGGAATGGGCGCAAAGGGGTAATGAGGATCAACAACGGCGAGAGGGTGATGGGAGAGTCACCGGTAAGTTGATGGGCCAGGGAGAGCTCTCTGGGCTTCCAGCTCTGCTTCTCCCATCTGAAATGAGCTGAGAAGTTCCCAGGCTCATGGGCTTTTAACCCCTGTGGTGCATGGCTTTAAGGGTGGAGGAGGAGTGGGCAAGACCTGGGGAGAAAAGGATGCTGCAGGGCAGAGCTTGCCTGCCCCTCTTAGCTGCTCTGCAGCCTGGCCCTAGTGCTGTAGGACAGCACTGCGCACCTCTCCCAGCTCTTCCTCCCCCCTTGTACCCCACCACGCACAGCTGCAGCCCCTTTGCCAGCGACACGTGTGCCCTGATTCCTGGGGCCTTGGTTTCAGGGATGTGTTTGACTGACCCCCCCCTCACACACCCCACACACCCCTTTTTTGCAGGTCCTTGAGTGTCCCTGTACCGGGGCAGGCACACAAGGCACCCTTGCAGCCAAGGGAAGCGGCTGCCTGTGCTGCCACTGTGAGCGTCGGCTTGTGCTGCCACTGTGTTGGGCCCGGGTGGGTTTCATCCTGCGCCCTTGATGCTGGGCTCAAGAGCCCTCCACAGTGCTGGCTGCGCAGGGAGCTCGGCCGGGAGGAAGTCACGGAGTAGCAAAAGTTGTACTGGTGCTCCTGAATCCATTAGTGCCTTCTCTGCTCGGTTTCCATGCTGGCAGCTCTCCTCTCTGACTTCTCCCGTGTCCTGTCCCCTCTGCACCTCTGCCTCTGCACAAACAGCGGTTCCCCAGGGTTTCATGGCAGGGCTGCTGGTTTTTCTTTCATCCGCCTTTCCAACGGGGAAGTTGATAGGGCAAGAAAATCCCCAGCTGCTGCTGAACTCATCCTTAAGCTCCACATAGAAGT
>NW_009189466.1:34963-36727 GCF_000690835.1 Fulmarus glacialis
AGGGATTTCTTCCTTCCCTCGCTCTCGTCTTTTCAAGCTTCTCTCCAAGCGAAGGTTCCAGGGTGGCAGCAGCCCATCCTGTTGCCTTCTGCAGCTCCCCTTCCCCTTCCCTGGCTATCCCGGGCACTGGTTGCAGCAGTGGTCTTGCAGCCCTGCATGTTATGATGTTACCCACTGATCTCCCTTTTCTCTCTCTCTTTCTTTCTCTCCCTTTGATTTTCATTTGTATTTTTCCCTCCCCTGCTGTCTGGATCCCAGAAATCCCGTAAGGTAAAGATAAGTATGACCCACTGCACCTTCATCTCATCTGCCATTGGCACGTTCTTTTTTGTTTTCCATTCAGATCTCAGTGTTTCACCCGCTCCCCTTCCCATCTGACCAAGCAGCTTTAGGATCTCTGTAGATTAGAGACACTTGTTTCCTCTTCCGTCATTAATTTCCAGCCAGTTGTTACATTTTGTTTCAGAAGCATTTCAATTAATCCGGTCATGTTTCTCGTGTTAACTCCACAAAGCATTAGCTAGTGATTCATATAACTGCATCTTTGCCTCGCTGCTGTGCCTCTGGGTCCATCCCGGGTGCACAGGAGGGGACATCGCTCCTGTTGTGTGCCCAGTGAACCGTGTGGCTGAAGACGCACCTGGGACTCTCCGTGCTGTGCAGTTGGGGCTGCAGGGTGACAGCAAGGAGGGCTCTTTCTCTTCCAAACTCACAGCCCTGTGAGATGCCCAAGAACCTCCTCTAACCATTTGCTGTAGGGGACCTGTAGCAGCCGGATGAACCCAAGCTGAATCCCTCTGGTATGAGTTTGGGTTTAAACATTAGCCCTGGCAAAACTGGGCTATTTGTTTACTTGGTTGTGGGGGCCACACAAAACCAGAGGCTTCCACGCCTGAGGGCATTAGAGCAGCATCTCCCCAAAATTAACTTCACAGGAAACCTTTTCCTTGTCTGCCTGCTGGCAGGCCAGACCTTGCAGCTTGGCATGAGGAGGTTTGCTGGAGGCCCCTTTCTCCCAGCGCCCTTTACACAGCCTGGTTTGGTGCCAGAGTCGTGGAGCTCTCCGCTCCCTGTGCTCGGCGGTGGCTAACCCCGGCAGTGCCGTGGCTGGTGGCCGGCTGCAGGTCCCGGTGGGCAGGGCAGGGAGGCAGAGGGCTGCAGGGCATTGCGGGGTGGCTGGGCTGGGGCAGGAGCAGCACAGGGAACAGAGGAGAAGGTAGGGACCCACTCCCAAGTAGGATGCCAAGCCCAGCCTGCCTTTCCCTGCCCGGCCCACAGCCGGCCTGCCTGCGGGGACAGGCGGGTGTTGATTTCTTTCCCACCAGCCCAACTTCTGGTTGTGCATGGGTGCCTGCTCTGCCTGCAGTGCTGCCCTGCTCGCAGCCTCCTTTAGTCCCCGCGGAGCTGGCCCAAGTGCCCAGCTTGCAGCTGAGGGATAGCCTGATATCTTCTCTCACCTTCTCCCCTCTCTTCCCCAGGTGCCTCACACCTTCTTGAACCTGAAGGAGCCATTTTACGTGGGGGGAGCCCCTGATTTCAGCAAACTAGCTCGAGCAGCCGCCATCTCCACCAGCTTCAATGGAGCAGTGCAGAGGGTAAGGCCCTACCAGGCAGCCTGGGGCAGGCGTCTGCCTGGGAGACGTGCCATCTGCACTGGCATTGCTGGAGGAGAGCGAGGATGAGCCTGGGAGCGGGCTGCCCCGGCACGTGGGTCCATCTGCACGGGGGGCACACCCAATTGAAAAGCGGCAGCAGTGGGTGGCA
>NW_009189466.1:36781-39164 GCF_000690835.1 Fulmarus glacialis
TTGGGGGCGGTGTCCCCATCTCCCTCTTTCCCCTGAGGGTGCTGGCCTCTGTCCCCCCACCGGCCCCGCAGAGAGCTGGGGTGGTGAAGGCTGACTGTTGTGCTTCCTCTTGCTTGCATCTGTCAGATCTCCGTCAAGGGGGTGCCTGTGCTGAAGGAGCAGAACATCCGCAGTGCCATTGAGATCTCCCCCTTCCGAGGCCACCCCTGTACCCAGAAACCCAATCCCTGCCAGAACGGAGGCACTTGCAGCCCCCGGCTAGAGAGCTACGAGTGTGCCTGCCAGAGGGGCTTCTCCGGGGCTCACTGTGAGAAAGGTGAGACTGCCAGGGGAGGGCTGGACATGGACCCTTACCCACTAGCCAGACGCGGCAATGAAACTGTTTCGATGATTAGCTGGTGGCAGCAGGACAGCGCACCGCTTAGGCCAAGCCTGAGGTCTTGCCCTTGTTGTGGCAGCTGGGAGGGATCCAGCGGAAACAAGCTGTGGCATTTGCAGGCTGGCACCGTGAAGTCGAGGCAATGCCATTTATCAGAAATGCAGGCATTACACTGCACATGGCAGGGCAAATGCCGCTGCCCACAGGTAGATAACCCAGCCCTGTCACCTCCTCCTGTCAGTGCACTCCGACCCTGTCTTGTGTTGCTATACTCACTTGAAGCAGTCTGGGGCAGGGAAACGTGGTTTGGTGCCGTAGCAGATCAGGGTTTCTTTCCTGCTACCTCCCTGAGATGAGCACTTGGGCCATCACCGAGTCCAGGTTCCTCCCCAGCTTCAGCCAGGAAACCAGCAAGGCTGCAGATCTCATGACAGTTGGCTGCAAAACAGGGAGATGGTCCAAACTCACGGGCTTTAAAGCCACAGCAAAACTTTCCAGGGGCTTGCTTAGAGTGCCACAGTGCTGACATACATGCCCCAAGGAATGGCAGGTTTGTGCATGCCTTCGTCCTGTAATGAATGCTCAGTGTAAAGGGGGATTTTCCTAGTCTCCAAGGACGGACAGGCCATGCTACGTTGCCTGACAGCTCTTCTTTTTCCCACCTCCAGTGATCATTGAGAAGGCTGCTGGAGATGCAGAGGCCATTGCTTTTGATGGTAGGACATATATGGAGTACCACAATGCCGTGACAAAGAGGTAACTTGGCTGCTGAGCTGAACCAAGATCAAAACAAGGAGTTAGGGCTGTTAGCAGGAGGAAGAGCTAGGGTCGAAGAAGTCCAAGTGCAGTGCTCAAAGAGGGGCAAGCCAAACTGGGGCCATGAGCAATCGCTTCCAGCCCTTACCTCTAAAGCTGCCTTGCTGGCAGAGGGCTTTCCCCACAACAGCAGCATCTGGCCAACTTCAGGTCTGGGTGCTCTCATTCTGCAGCGTGTGGGCCACCTTCTAGGTTAGCGTAGTCTGGTGTGGGAGTGGGATGGCGCTGGCTGAGTGCACCCCATGAAGATGGTTAATGTGGCCCGTGCCTTGCTCCTGGTCGGTGCCTTTCTTTGCCCACGTGCTCAGGAATGGGTTGTGGGCTGGGTGAGCTGAGGGGAGAGGTAGCTCTGCCTCTGGTTTAATTCACGCTTGTTTGCCAGCTCCTTTGTCTCCCTGGCTGTTTGTGCAGCAAGGGTCGGTTCTGCCAGCAGGGACGGGCTGTCGCTGCTGCGGGACCTGCCTAGCCTCCAGCATCTGCTCGACCCTGACCCCATGGGCTAGGGGTATGTGTTTGGACCCTGTGGTCTCTGTGGCTGTACTGGTTCCTGGGGCTTCTCTCTCAAGATAAGCAGAGCCGGGTACACAGCTGCTGACTGAGGTCCTCTTCAGCCTCTGGGCTGGATATTTCTCCTACAGGAGACTCTCAGTACCCTTCCTCAGCTCTATGCTCCGACAACCCCCATGGTTAATTCCCAGCTCCATGGCACTGGGACAGGGGATTGGATAAGGCTCTGTTCATCTCCCTCTTACACCCTCAGATTCTCTGCTGCCCTAAACCCTCCCTGGGGAGGGTGTCTGTGTTGAGCTGTTGTTTGTTGGTCTCTGTCTGTCCGTCTCTTCTCAACGTCCTTGTTTCTTTGTTTTCAAGCCACCTGACCAATGAGATCCCCGCGTAAGTACAGTCCTCCCCGCTGCCCAGCTCCCCCCTGCAGCCGTCTGCCCTCCACCACGTCTCCCATTGCCACCCCGACCGCCAGCCCACCCGCAGGGGAGCGCAGGGCAAGTGTGGGAGGGGGAATACGGGCACTGTCCCAGGGGTCTGCCATGGGCAGGGCGAGGAGGACGCAGGTACTGACTGCAGCTCTGGCAGCTGTACAGGGGCCCAAACGCAGCCAAGATGCAGCAGGAGCTACGCTGCCTGGCTCTGCTGCAGTCAGACATTGTCCTAGCAGCGTGCTGCAACTTA
>NW_009189466.1:39211-40775 GCF_000690835.1 Fulmarus glacialis
GGGGCGAAGGGCGATGGAAATCAGGGATGCTAATCCTGCCCTGATTTTTCCAGCACGAATGTGGCGTTGCTGCCACAGCGAGGAGGCCAGGCTGGGCACTAGGAGAATGTTCCCCGGTCAGGGGTGTGTGGCCTGGGCAACCCCTCACGTGCAGGGGGGCAGCAGAAGGCCCTGGGCAGATGGATGGGGAGAAGGGCTTCTTCCCTAGAGCAGGCTTGACAGCTGTTCATTTGCTGTCTGTCTGTCCTGCTGAGCGGCAGGAGCGGACGAGAAGCACTGGTTCGTGCAGCTGTATTCCCCACTGTGTTGGGGAGAGTTTGAGTGATACCTGCCTGTCACATCCCCATTTCACCTCATTTTCTACAAACAGGGTCAGACAGAGGCGCGGGAGGCTGAGTTGCGTGCATGCGTGCATGTCAGCACCTGGGGAGCCACAGAGCCCATCACCTGCATGTTCACAACAGTTTGGGAGGTGCTCTGGTGTTTTGGAAAGGGCTTTTTAGGAGCCAAGCATCCTCCTAAGCTAGACAGTGCCCTACAGCAACGGGAGGCATGTAGTGGCCTGCACGACAACTCTGCCACGTGGCAGAGTGCCCGGCTGTCCCTCTGCACAGACATGAGCCACATCCCTGCAGATGAGCAGAAAGGTGCTACCTTTGTGTCCTGCCTCTCCCAGTGCTCTGCAAAGGGAAGGTCACCATTCCCAGCCTTCTCCCCGCCTGAGCCAGCCTATTTTGGCTGTGCATGCCCCATCCTGCAAGGGAGCTTAGCACTTCTCCGCAGATCCCACTGCTGGGATTTGGCAGCAGCAATCACTAGCCCCACCAGGGCTGAAAGGACCCATTGGGCTGCCCATAAAAAGTAGTTTCTTCTGCCTCCGGGCAGACACCGGGGTGTGCCTTGGGCAGGACTGACACTCCAGTTGCTTCTCTGGGCTCTGCTGGCCAAGACATGCCCGTACTTTCTTTTTTGAACGTACATTTTTATATATACATCTAGTTAGAGCTGATTGTAATGCCTGTAGCCCCTAACGCTTGCAGGCAGTGCCAGCAGGACAGCTGTAATCCTGGGTTTCCCCTTCTCCATGCACGCCCCGCTGCCCAAGTGCCCCAAGGCTGACTCAGAGGCCTTACGTGACAATTCGGCTATCTGGGTAGATGGGAACCGTTCCGGAGCATCCCAAAGAACCAGCCTGAGACCTGCCTGCAGGTCTGCCCAGGAAAGGGTCCTCGCGCAGGGCCGTGGACCAAAAGCTCCCTTCCCCCAGCAGTGCTGCCTTCTGTCCTCTCCTGGGATACACATCCCAGCAGGGCAGCATGGGTGATTAGCCAAAACACTGATAGTCCTGACCCAGGAGAGCGTTGCAGAGTCCCTCCACCGCTGGGACAGGGCTGTATTCCCTCGTTGGCATTATTATGCTCACCCTGGCTAAGCAACAACTTGCAAACTTGTCTCGCTGGCTTGAGGAAATTCAGCCCCAAGGACAGTGGCTGAGGCTGCCTGCTCATGCTGAGTGGTTTTCTCAGCTTGGGCATTGTGTAGGGCGAAGAGCTGTCGCTGTTCA
>NW_009189466.1:40809-49524 GCF_000690835.1 Fulmarus glacialis
CCCTGTCCGAGCGGGGTGGGAGGGAAGGGTCTCCTCTGCTGTCCTGCGCTTATCGCATGCTCCCCTTTCTTCCTGCATCTAAGTCCCGAAGTGCTGGACTATCCCGCGGAGCCCAGGTGAGTCTGTGCCAGGCTTTCAGCTCTTGTGTCTCGTGCTCTGCTGTTGCTGCCTCAGCATGTCTCTGTCTCTGTGCGTGTTCTGTGTGTCCATACCCTTGGCTTTTTATTGATAAGGGATACAGCTCTGCAGATAATGAAAGTAAATACGAAGGAGGCCCTGTCCTTCCAGCATAGGAACAGCAGCTCCTGTGCAGCTCAGCTCTGGCCCTCGCTCCCAGGGGACCTAGACAGCAAATAGCCACTGGTGAGGGGAGAGGCTGAGTTACCTTGACAGTACAGCCCTCGTCCAGCCCTTTGGACACCGTGTCCCTTGGGAATAAAAAGCTGTCTGTGTTGCCCGTGTTGTCTGGTCTATGTGTGTACATGTGTCGGCAGTGTGTCTCAGAGCATCCCAGGAGAGTGGATGATGACTTCATATGGCAATGTCACCTGTTGCCTGTTCCAAAGGGACTGAGCAAAGATGGGGATGCCAACGTCGGGGAAATCCTGTCCTTCCTTCATTCCTCCCTTGGGAAAAGACACCACATCTAGGAGAAAGAAGGCTTTCTGCCTCTGTGGACAGTCTCCATCCCCTTCAAACTGCAGGGTGCTCATCGCCTCACAGTCCCCAGCCTCAGGTTCCCGTTGGGCTTTGGTCAAGCAGAGGCAGTGGTGTAGAACAAATGCCTCCAAGGCTGATGGCTGTGTGGTGATGGCATGGGGAGTGGTGGTCCCCAAGCACCCCAGCTCTGCTTGCACCTCGGACGCCTGCCAGCAGGATGGTGAAATGGTGTCAACCCCAGCTTAGCTGCTGCCCGCAGCCCTCCCAATCTGGCCTCTTTGTTCTGATCTCTCCCAAATCAAAGGTAGCTTTGTGGGGAACCCTTCTGCTTTCCAGATCGGGGCCAGCCTGGTGTTGTTCACCAGCCCATGTAACAGACCTCTTCCTTCAGCAACTGCATATGAGGAGGCAAAAACAAGACTTGCAGGGCTTGATGTGTCTGAGCCTTGTGCTCCATGGAGGGCAAAATCAAGGGGCAGTATCCCCAGGCTGTGTCTCTGGAGGTTCAAGCTGGACGTTGGGGAAAACACTTCATGCCCAGGAGAGCTGTGCAGCCCCCACTCATGGCAGTAGGAGGATGGAGAAGCTCCGTTCTTGGTGTTCCCAGGCTCAGCTGGGCAGAGCCACAGCTGCCCTCACCTATCGCTGGCACTAGTCCTACTCTGAGTGGGAGCTGGGTTAGAGAACTCCAGAGGGCCATTTCTTTGATCCTGTGGCCTGGTTCAGAGCTTTCCATCTGCTCCCTCCGGCCACGCACCAGACCTTCTGAGCAGGCCTGGGATATTGCAAAGGCTGTGACCCCTCGAGTGCAGCAGGTAGGGACTGAGACCCCATGCATAGCCTGATGCCAAAGTCCGTTGAGGGTCATCCTCAGCAGGTGAGCTAGTTGGCTGGGAACAGAAGGCTGCTCCGAGGAGCTGACTGGCTGCCTGTTGCTTTTGTAGCCATGTTTTTAACTCTGCTCTGTCTTCTTCCCTGCTCCCATCTCCCCGTGCAGCGAGAAGGCCTTGCAATCGAACCACTTTGAACTAAGCATCAAAACAGAAGCCACTCAGGGGCTGATCCTATGGAGTGGGAAGGGGCTCGAGCGATCAGACTACATCGCCCTCGCCATAGTGGATGGCTTCGTACAAATGACCTACGACCTCGGCTCCAAGCCAGTCGTCCTACGATCGACGGTCCCGGTCAACACCAACCAGTGGATTCACATCAAAGCATACAGGTGTGAAGGCTGGCAGGAGGGGAGAGCAGGACCGTGGCAGATTGCTCTGGGATGGGCAAGCTGTGAACTAGGGAGCCTGAGTCATGGCCGTGGCTCCGTGCCCTGTGATCCCCAAGGGTCACTCCTCTTCTTGGATAATAATAGAGGAGAGGCATGTGGGCAGTGCCGCGTTGGAGGGGTGCGTGTTGTGACACGTCTGGAAATGTCAAAGGGGCAGGCTCAAGGAGGTACGAAAGGTTCGTGCCTTTTATTTTAGCTAGCTGAGGGTTTGACATTCTGTTCGTGTTGAGCCCGAGCCATCCCTTTTATTTTTATTGGTGGTGGGAGCGGGGAGCGGATCACGCGGCCGGCATGCCAGGGATTTCTGCTGATGGAGGGCGCGGGAGGAAGCTGTGGTGTTGCACCGAGGACCACTGTGCTACATGGCCTGAGGGAGAGCTCTGCTCCCCGCTCCTCTCCAGGTGGAGAAGGGCTGATGGTGCCCAGTGTCTGGATTTAGTGTAAAGCAGAGGGCAGCTTTTTTCCTGTAAGGTTGCTAATCATCTTCTGTTTCTTCTTCCCTCCCTCCGGGAGCAGGGTACAGAGAGAAGGTTCTCTTCAAGTCGGCAACGAAGCCCCCATTGCTGGCTCTTCTCCACTTGGTGCAACACAGCTAGATACAGACGGGGCCCTGTGGCTGGGTAAGTCGGTGTGGAAAGGGTGACCCTCCTCTGCACCCCTTGCTGAGGGGCTCAGAGCCGGAGCTGGGGTGTTGATGCTCCCTCACTTGTTTCAGTGGGACACCTTTGCCTCCCAGGTGGCTTTGACAGGTTTGACCTAAAAAATCCCCGGCTTGTTCTCTGCATACTAGGGCAGGATGCTGGTGACAGCTGAGGGACGAAGGGTTGGCTGTACCAAATGCCAGTCCTTTCCGTGTCACCGTGTCCCCTGAAGAGAGTGGTTAGCTGGCCTGCAGGATGCCCTGCTGCCGATGGCACGGAGCACCCTCTCCCTCCTCAAACTGGGACTTCGCCCACCTGCCGAATTCCCCCATGTTAGTTCACAAGCCTCCCAAACGTGACTTGCTTGGTTAACTCTGGTTCCCAAAGATGAAATGGCTGAATTGAGAGAAGGGTAATTCTGTCTGGAAATATGTAAATACCCAGATTTTAAATGTTGCTTTATTTGCATAACAGAATAAGCAGATGTGCCAGAACGTGCCTGTGTGTGCAGCAGAGTCAGTTCCATTTGTGTTGACATAAGTATTTTGATCCCGCAAACAGAGTTTGACCCATTGCATCTATCTCACACTGCCTGTGGCAGATCTGTCAGTGCAGACAGAGGCTAGATTCGTCCTGTAACAGCTCAAATAGGCAAGAAATCCACCCACAAGTGTAGGATAGTTGTGCTTAACTACAACCACTACTAATCTGAGCTACGAGGATAGTAAAATCCTTTTTGGAGCCTGAAGGGATGAAAGAAGGGTGCCCAGTGATAGGGGATGCTGCAGATCCTGGGCTTCGTTCGTCTCTGGAGGAGCTTGCATGACTCAGTTCTCCATCTATAAGTTAAGGACTGGGCTTTTCCTCAGGCAGGTGCTGTAGCAGTCCTAGCGTTCAGATTGCAAGGGGGGCACAGAGGCCACAGAAATCAATGGACAGAAATGTTCACCTGGGGATTTTGATTATCTGTAATGAAGAAACAGTGAATTAGATTCTGTTCACACTTTTCAGAAGCATCTGTTCTTATCTTCCCAGTCTAAGCCCATAGTTTCAGGTCTAACCTGACTTACAAAGAGTTCATATTCAAAAATGTAGCCTTACCTCTGAAAAGACGGTATCCCAGATGCCGTTTCTCATTCTGAAATCAACCTAGAAGTTATGTGGAAAGTGGAATTTTTCCATGAGAAATTTTTGCTTGGCTTCCCCACTGGCTCTTCCAAAGGTTTTGTTTGCAATCAGCCTTTCATAATTTCAGGGCCTGGAATGAGCCATAGTTGACATTTCAGTAACTGAAATAAAATTCAGTTTGAATTTTGGACCAATCTCCAAGGAAATGAAGCATTTTAAGTTGAATTGGTATTTTAGAATGCAAGTTACTGTTTTAAGTGTCTTAAGGAAACCTGGATGTGTTGGTTGGAACTGGCATTTCTCTGATTTAAGTGAAAATAAATACTGGCCAGGAAAGAGGTTTTTCCCGGCTGTTGAGGAAGGCGTTCCCAGCAGCGCCCGCACCGCGCGTGCAGGCGTGAGTCTGCGACGCTGCCGGGAGCAGGCTGCTGGCCCGCACCGCAGCGTGTCCTTTGTCCTCCCACCGACCTTCCACGCTGTCTCTTGCAGGGGGAATGGAGAAGCTGAGCGTGGCTCACAAGCTGCCCAAGGCCTACAGCACTGGCTTTATTGGCTGCATAAGGGACGTGATTGTCGACCGCCAAGAACTGCATCTGGTGGAGGACGCTTTAAACAACCCCACGATATTACACTGCTCAGCCAAATAGACCCCCAGGGACCCTTCCTTCTCCTTCCCTCCCTCCTGCCTATTGCTGTAATTATTTTCTATTTTTGTAAACTTATTGCTTTTTATATTTTGGGGGGAGGGGGGAAAGGGAGGGGAGGAAACACCTTTTCTTTTGGGTTATTTGTTCGGTTGCAGTCTATCCAGGTCAGTCAAACTCTAATCAAACAGCAGCAACAAAGAACAAACCTTGAACCAAGTCTCCAAGAAGTGACAGAAGAACTTCCCCATTGCGCCTGCATTGTAAATCTTATTCATACTTGAAGCTTCTTTTTGGGTTATTTTTCCCCCTCCTTACTTGTGTTCTTGGGTGGTTGTTCACGCCCGAGGGGGAAAGGATGCTGGTGCTGGCGAGACGTGTGGCCTTCTTGGATTCACCGCCTTCCCATCTCGGGCCTGGCCCCAAAGTCCCCTCTGCAGTGCTGGCTGAGCGGGGAAGTGGCCGTCAGAGAAATGGGAATTACCACCCTGCTTTGGGGCCTGGCTCTGCTAAGCCTTCTCCTGGCCCTGTGTTCACCCTATCTCCCTCCTCCCCCCCTTCCTCTCACTATAATTTATGTGTGTAAGAATCTCAAGTGCTTTTCTCCTTTATGCTCTGTTAAAATCAGGGATGCCATGCACTGGAAGAGAGACCAAGGTCTGCTCTGAGCAGGCAGAAAAGCATTGCTCTTTGGTTGTCTTATGACTGTTTGCTGGACTGAGAGGTGCTGTGGGGGAAATGTTGATTTCTCTGTTGGCTCTCCTTCTCCTCCTCTTGGACATGTGCAGAAGCAGCTGTGAAACCTCATTTCCATGCTTTGTGTTTATCCAGACATGTCCTAACCACCTGCTTGCCCTGGCTGCTCTTCCCAAGAGCTGCTGTGTACCAAGCGTTGCCCTCCCGTGTGCCAGTGAGAACTTGCAGCACGTCTTCAGGAGCTGCAAGGTGCTCTCCCTCTTCCAGTGCTGTCAAACGGGCTGCGAGGGCACGGGGACTTGGGTCCCGCTTCACTTTAGGAAAAAAAAAATCTGTTGGATATATCCTTCCATGACCCATGTCCGTTTTCCAGCCTCCGGGCATGACTTGCCCTCTGTCTACCATGAGGATGCTTGCGGCTGTCCAGCACGTCAATCTCTGTAGAGCTGGTACTAGAGCCTCTCCCATGAAGAGTAATTGGAGTTTTACCTTTGACTTCAAGTTTTTGCAATGCCCAGTGCAATGCAGGGTCTTCCACGCCATGATCAAAGCTCCTCTGGATACTGCCAGCCCCGCAGCAATAGCTTCAATGGGAGTGGGACTGGGCGTGAGTCAGCTGTCGAGGCAGTAGTGTTTGGGAGGAGGTTTTTTCCTTCCTCCATGCAAATCTGGAAAGCAAATACTGTGGTGCCAGTTACAAAGGCAGTATGTGTGTTTACGAATGAATGTATGTGTGTTCGCGAGTGTCTGTCAACCAGCACACATTTGCATGCAAACACTGAATCTCCTGTAAGCAGGAGAAGAACAAACGGATTGCAGCTATGAAAGAAATGACCCACTCCATTCAGGTTCCTTCTCCATGGGAAGAATTTACTGATGCTGTGTAGCATCTATGTCCCTTTCTACCACTGGGACACAACTGTGTCCCTTTCCCACCCTGAGATGGCAGCTGGCATTGCTCTGTGTAAAACCTGCTTTATGTAGCGTACAGAATTAATCTGAAGGATCCCGCCAGGTATCAAGTGTTAATTAATAGCCAGGGTGCCATCAGTTTGCAGTTTTACCATGAATTTCTAGCACACCTTGTAGTGCACAAAGTAGTGCACCCTTTAAAAATGTTGCTTCTTGGCACTAAATTTTGAGCCATGAAAAGTCAAATTACTTCTCTCAGGGTGAGCTCTGAACACAGATACAACAAAGGGGAAGAACGTAGTGTAAAACCACTTGGGTTTCTTTTTTCTTTCTTCTTTTTTTTTTTTTAAATTAAAAGAGATCTATGTCCCCTCCCCCCCTGCCAAATCTATGCCTAATCTATTGACATTCCTCTAAAAATCCAGTGGTTAAATATTTCACGGGGGGCTGCACCCTCTGTGGGATGGAGCCTCGGGGGGGGGTGTGGGGGGTGGCTGTGTGTGTGGCAATACCACATTTTAAGTGGCTACTGTATATAAATTGTGGTTCCTGGTGGGGAGTGCTGTGACTGTGTTGTGAAAGGGACGGACTGCTGTATTTTGATGACGAGGTATAGATAGGCAGGGGCTAACTAGGACTGCAGGATGGGGTGGGATGGGGGGGAAGTGCGAGACCCTCGATCTGTGTTTTGAGAAGGTGAGTTCTAGCTGGGCGATGCAACTGCGCTGGCTGAGACTGAGGGCTGAATGTGCCAACGCCGGAGGGAGAGGGGCATGCGCAGAGGAAGCTGCTAATTTTCTAGAATGCCACTGAAATGAAGCCAGGGTCACTGCAAAAAAAACCAACTAAACAAAACCGAAAACTCTGTCTGCTTTTGCTGGGGCTTGGAAATGCCTTAAAACAGGACCTTGCGTCCTCGTTGTCAAGCGTCTTGAACCAAGGTCAGATTCAGCAGTGCTCCCTAGGGGCTGTGCACTTAACTTCGGCTTTATTTTTAATAGCATTTATAACATGTATGTACAAAAAAAGAGACATTGAGGTTTGGTTTTTTTTCTGGTTTGTTTTTTTTTTTTTGCTTTTTTTTAAAAAAAGATGTCCATGTGGCTTCATTTATAGGGTAAATTAATGACCATTGTGAACTGCTGTATGAATTCTGAAGGGCAATGCACAGTAGAGGAGCAGCATGATATAACCATTACTAACTTGTGTCTTTCGTCAATCACCATGAAATAAAGTTTGAAAACTATTAAATATGTTTTTAAGGGGCCTGTGGCTTTTTTATTCTTTGTACTGTGTGCCTCACGCTTGCTCGCTGGTGTATATCTGTCTCCTGGGCAGATACTGTGTGAAGTCAAACCAGTGTCTCCCCCTCTATCTCCCTTAGAACCGGATTATGCAGGTACCTGCTGTATCTTCTAAATGCAGCCTCTTTACGAATGCCAACCTCGATCCCATCCACCCAGTGTTTGCAGGAGGAAGACTCCCGTGTGCCTCTACTTCCCCTCCTCTGTGACCATCTGATCGCGCTCTGAATGGTTTCACCTATTCAAGTATCCACTAGCTTTTCCTTCTTCGCCATGCGTGCTTTTATCAACTCTTCTTAGGTAGCATTTTCAAAAGAGGCTTTGTATCCCATTGACATCACACCATGTCAACGAGACTGAAGTGATGCTTCTGTGGCCTGCTTCTCACTGATGGCAGCAGTTTCCCCTGGGTTTTACCCTCTGTGAGCTGAGGAGCCATGGAAAGTCAGTCACAAACATGCAAGCAGGATGTGGTTTGAGATGTACCAGCATCAAAGTTCCTGCTCGAAACAGGTCTTCCTAATGGGGCCTTTCCACCTGGCCAGAGCCCTAGCTCTCTGATCTCTGCAGCTTCATCTTTCTGCAAGAAAAGGTGGGAGGTAGAGAATTTTGTTCCATCAAGCTCGTGTTCATCCAAGTGGTGTGAAGTAAGAAAAGAACGTGGGTTTCTTGCCATTTGGGAGGCAGCTAATTTAGCAAACCGAGTCATTTTGATATCCAGCAATGATGCACATTTGATTGGTGTCTGCACCAGCTCAGTAGGAACCGGCTTTTCAATGGACAATGAGACGCCGAAGACTCACAATGGGGAACAATGAGGCCAGTGTTTCAACAGCCACAGGGGTTGCACAACTCACAACTGGGGCCATGTTTTGCTCAAGATCAGCCTCCTGGTGCAGCGGCTTCTTGACAAGGACCTTATTATGCCACAACAGGCACGGACTTGCAAAGTCGGTACCTCTTTCACAGGCGTTTTGCCAGCTTGCTGCAAAGCAGTAGGAGAAAAAGCTATCGTCTTGGCCAGAAGAAAAAGCTGAGCTCTGACAGCTGGATGGTTTTTTTTTACTACAGGCTGGAAAACCCCATTGTGAGGGGAAAGAGGAAGGCAAGAAGGACAGGAGCCACACTGCGGGCACGCTTGGGCAGGCAGCAAGCATGACTCAGGGGAATGGCCTGGCCACGCTTTCTGGCAGCCCTTGCTCTGAGAGCAGCCTGCTCAGTGCTCTCAGGAACACACCACGTGCGCATCGAGCCTCTCGCGGGGAGCAAAGGCAATCAGGCGATACTGTCAAGAAGGAGAAGGCAGTTGGGGTTGGATGGTCTTATCCATCCTCAGCTCGCTCTGGCACCCCTGGGAACAGCTAACCCCGACAGCCAGTTGTGAGCCTCTGCCTCAGGAGTTTCAGTCTGGGGCTAAAAGCAGCTTTCTCCATTCTTCTTAAGCTGCT
>NW_009189466.1:49581-52904 GCF_000690835.1 Fulmarus glacialis
CCGATGGGGGGACCCGGGGGAAGCGAAGGGCAGTGGGTGTGTTGCTTTGGTGATCGTGTGAATGGTCTCACAGGATTGTCCCATGGGATTTTGATCTGGCCTTTTACAGTTGCCCGCTTCCCGAGTGCTTAGCTGGTTAGTGTCAAGTGAGAGACCGATCAGCTTGCTTGTTCCTGAGGTTGCTGCTGCTAGCCAGGCTGGTGGGGGCTAGTCCTTCTGCAATATGGCAGACCAGACCTAAATCTCTGCTGAGTGTTATTTGTAGCCCACATCCCTTTCCCCTGTAGCCTGTTAATAGATCTGGACTCCTCGGCTCCATGCTTGCTTGGCCTCATTTTGCAGCATGTGTGGTGGGGAGAAGGAGCCGTGGATTTCTTTCCCCGCTCTGCTGCTGACGCAGCCTGTGCCTCGGGCTGGTCGCTTCCACTCCCTGCACTGCGCTCCCCTCACCTGCCAAAGCAGCGTAATGATCCATTACCCTGCTCTGTAACGTACCTCTGTGTCTCTGGCTGGGAAAACGTGATTATTCAGAGAGAAAAGGGGCTGCGATGTTTGTAAGTAGACAACTTGGCCCATCAACACGGTCTTTCTGGCTCTTCGTCAAAGGAGCCTGTCACAGGGTCTACCGTTCAGGGCTATGTAGATGCTCTGAATTTAAGGGTTTATGGAGCTCTTGCGGCTGTGGGTGGGAGTACAAACATCTCCCCAAAGCTGAGCTGGTGCTGGGCTGCCCAAGCTGCCGTCTCTCAGGTGGTGTAACATGAGGGTGCTGGCCCCATGCGGACCTGAGGGAATGGGACTAGTTCACAGTGTCTGGCCAAAGTGCACCTGGGGGTTTCCCTTCCGTCAGACTGGAATCCCAGCTGCTTCCCCCGCATTCCCAGCACCAGCTGCTGGAGAGCTTTATGATGTGCCTGTGTCTGGTACCCAGCTATCCCTTTCCAGCCTGCAAATGGAAGAGCAAGCATGTGAATCTGTCCTTGTATCAATGAACAGCTCAGGAGGAAATTGTAAGTGACTTTGAGCAGCACTGGGTGCTCCTCTGGATGACTGACGCAGCTGAAATGGGATCTTTATAACTGTCCTGACTGCAAACATTAAAGGCCTGGGAGTGTTATTCCCAGAACTTAACATAACATCTTCAGAGACACTCCCTGTTTCTAGTATGCTGTCTTAACCCAGAGATCAGCCTGGACACAAAGGCTCCTGATGAGCTTTCTCCTGATGAGCTTTCTCCTGATGAGCTTTCTCCTGATGAGCTTTCTCCTGAGTCTCCTGTCCCGTGTGACTGCTTCTCCCCTCCAGCAGTGGCCAACATTTTGGTGGTACGTCAACCCTGTTCTCACTGGGGACCTTCTGCCCTGTCCCCTGGGAATTCTCCAGCCCAGGCACATGCTCTGTAATTGCAAGACAAGCATTATGCCTCCCCAGGACTGTTCTCACTTTTCTTCGCTCCTAGACATGCTGCCACTATTGTCCTGGTTATTAGCACGTGGCGTTTCCAGCCACTCTCCCACACCTGTAGATATTCCCAGGAGAACGTATAGATTAGAGCTAAAAATATGCTCACCTCTGCCTGCAGCAGGAAATGCCTTAGGACTGGGGCAGAAATACCAGACTCCAGAGCTCCTGAGTAGGGTGCCGAAACCCACTTTCTCCTGCTCTCTGGGGCGGCTGTGCCAGGCTCACGGGAGCCCGGCTGCTCCCCCATTCCCGGGGCACTCGGCAGAGCAGGTTCCTCCAGCGAGCGCCTGGCAGCCTGAAACATGGGTCCTCGCTGGGCGAAGTGTAGCAGGGTAGAGCCTGGCCACCATTAAAGCCTCTCCCAGCCAGCCGCCAGCTGAGACTGAGCGGGTTAGAGAGCAGATGGGGTCACACAGACATCTAGCACGTCTGCTATTGCCACGGTGCGTTTCTGTTGCAGCAGGTTCCCTGAGGGACAGGCACCATCCCAACACCGACAAAATGGGATGTTCTGGCTGCAGAAAGCTCCCGGGCCAGAGTCTGACTTTCTCTGCTCAGTATTTCCATGGGATCAAAGCATTCCAATGGACAGGAGACAGGAGGGCTAAGATCTCGCAGGAGGGGACCATTTTCACCAGTTATCTGCCTCCCAGTTGCGGAGTCTAGAAACCAGGATCTTACAAGAAGGGGGGAGATCTGTTCCAGGGGTTTCCTTTTGATCTGTTTTTAACCCAGAAGCTGAACAGCAGTTCCTCCCCGGCCATGTGCATTGCCCTGAGAAGGGGTCTTGTTCCCCCCCGCCGTATGAGACAGGCACACACAGAAGTCACAGTTTGGTCTCTCACAATGAAGTCTCAGTGCTATGAAAGAAGGTCCCAGTAACTAGGAGCCTCAATAGCAGGGGAAATGAGGAAGGAGAGGACAGGGGTCATTGTTATCAGGGTTGCTATTTGGCCTCTGTGGTCCTTGTTGCCCTGTGAGCAATCCAGTGGCATGCAGGAAAGCTATGCAACCCGCCAGTCCTCCTCGCTGAGAAATGAGCTGGCTCCGGCTGCCAGCTCGCTGGGTATTCCCCGAATAGACATGGAATTCGCTGAGTCTTATTATAGTTATAAAACTGCTATTTTTGCCACTACGGGCAGACTGGGGGGGCTTGCTGGCTGTATCCTGGCTGTATCTCTCTCTTGGACAGCTGGCTTTGTTTTCTCACCCAGCATTCATGAAAGGTGCCAGATTCAGGGCATTTCTTTGGGTTAATTTCTGTCTTTTATGTGAAGCAACATGTATTTGACATGAATTTGTTAAAGGCCTCTGAATTTACACTTCAGATGGCAAAATGTGCTCTATTTGTATAAAGCGTATAGCATGCCTCTAGTGCACCTGACCCCAGCTTATCCCTGTGGAAGATTTGGGTGTCACCATCCCTGTCTCACCATAGACGTTGGGATGAGAGCGGGGAACACACTCTGGGGACATTGTGACTCCAAAGCGGCCGCTGAGCTGGGGGTGTTTAGGGATAACAGCAAATGTGGCTGAGCCTTGCCAGACTGGGATGCTGAGTGTCCGGTGGCTTGCTTCCTTCTCTTGGTAGCACGACTCTCAAGTCTTTGTGAACGCAACACCAAAACCTAGACCTTCAGTAGCGTTTGGGTACCCAGCGCCGTGCGAAATTGCTGCTGGTGTGAAATCTCACGTGCTGTCAGGACTCGGGTACCGTGGGGCTGCCGAGCGAGGAGCGCGGATGCGCCCTGCACGGAGAGCGTCCCCGGGGCGAAGGGGAACGGCTCCCGGCAGGAGGGGAGGCTGCTGGCTCGGGGCCCGGCGCTCTGCCTGTCAGCCCCGTGCCGTGCGTCTGGCCT
>NW_009189467.1:0-203 GCF_000690835.1 Fulmarus glacialis
GCTGCCTGTGGGTGAGCCCGGGCCCTCGGGTAACGGGTCACAGCGCAGGGCGCAACCTCAACCCGCTGTGTGGGGCTGTCCCCTATTTCTCTTAAAGAATAGCAGTGAGTGGGAGGGCATTGCTTTGTTCCTGGGCAGGGGTTAGGAGAACAGGCTGGTTTTGGCCTGGGAAAGCTGGAGCTGACAGCGGGAGATGCTTCATC
>NW_009189467.1:279-6286 GCF_000690835.1 Fulmarus glacialis
CGCAGTGACACAGGTAACTGTGGGGTGACTGCCGGTGGTCTGTGGGCCCATCAAAGAAGCCCTGGTTAGGAATCATTCACTTTCCCAAACACGTGACAAATTCAGGTCTCTCCCTGATCATTTTCAGTGTACAGTGCTTCAGGCCACTTGAAACACCTTTTGGCCAGGTACATTTTGTGTGGAGAGGTGGCAGACCTGTAATCTGTATGATTTTGAGTGGGGGGAAAAAAAAGGTATTTCTTGCCTTAAAACTTGCCCACCTCATGTGTTGTATCCTGTTATCATATGGTATGTCTTGTGACTGTGGCAAATGGCTCAGTCCAGCAGTTTCTGGTAGATAATTTCTGAAAGTGTGCATATGTAGGTATGGGGAGATTTGTGCAGGGTTACAGAGCCCCTTGAGCTTTCATGTTAATGTGTATCTGTTCTAGGCCTCTTGTGTTGGAAACCCTTTGTTTAATGCGTGGTTGAGTCTCTGTAACAAATGCTTTAGCTCCTAACGTAGTATAACTGTACTGTGAACTTCGTCCTAGGTCTTACGACTGTTTCCTGTTGTCCATGTAAATTTAGCCAGATATTTTCTGCACAGTGGTGAAGCCCATCAGTTTGAATAAAAAAGGGCAGGAGAGCAATAAAGAAAGAGGTGATCCATCTGCTGCAGCTCCTTGTTTCATCGTTACAGAGTGTGTGGCTGGGGTCAATGGTGTGGTGTAATTCTTGAAGGCTTATAGGAATAAATTCTCTCTTTGGACAGTACATCTTACTGCTTTGTGTGCTGAGTTTCTTAGGCTGCCCTCAGAAATCATTTAGCCCAGTTTCTCTTGGTCCGGGTGTGTTAGATGATATTGCCCTCTCCTTTCCTACTAAAAAGGTGCTAACGTTTGCCCTCAGGAGGAGCAGTGGTTCCTCAAACCCCAGGTGTTGTGTTTCAGAAGGGACTGGGAACAGGGTGTTGTCAGAAGGGCTTCCGGGAGGGGAGGCAGAGGAGGGGTCTGCTAGAACAGCACTGGGGCTGAAGCAGGTAGCCCGGAAGGGACTGCTTTGCCTCTGGGAGTTACAGGGATGAGGAAGGAGGGGTGCGTGCTCCCTGGCATAGGAGGAACCCCCTCTCTGCAGTCAAGCAGCTGAGGTAGCCTGTCCCACAGGGTTATGGGTGGTCACTCAGCTCCAGCGATGCAGATGGCGCCTCAGGAGCTGGCAGAGTTCCTCCACTGCCAGGACAGTGGCAGAGCAGAGTGTGTCTCCCCAGCCCTGTGTCTCGGTGGCGAGTTGGTGGGGCCTTTGTGCCTATAAGGACCAGTCTGCTGGGTCCCAGACCAGCTCCCCTCTGGGAGTAGGTAGGGCCGGAAGCCTCCAGCCAGGGTAAGAAGTGAACACCTGGCTCCCACTGAAAGCACACAGGCTCAAAGACAGCTGGCTGCAATGAGTGTTTGTGCCAGTAGCCATCTAAGTGACACAACCCTTCTTCAGTTTTTACAGATGCTGGCCCATGTTAAGACCCTGTAGTTAGCCAACCTGATGAACGTCAAGACCATTCATTTCCTGAACCACTTGCTTGGCCCGCGCAGAACAGTGCCTGGTTGGTGTGACTTTGTTGGCAAAGACAGTTTCTCCTTGGCAGAGAGCTGTTACCTGTCCCTGTGCTTGTTAGCTGCTTGCGGTTTGCTCTTGAGTGAATGATTCTGAAGAGAGGCTTGTGACCAAGAGGAAAATGAAAGCATAGCACCAACCTGTGCACCCTGTTGTAGGCACAGTGTGGATGTGCAGGACTTCCCTGCAGAGCTCGGACTAGAGTAAGCAACCTGATAGCCAGTGCAACCCCACAGAAAGGCTGTTTTTTCAAGCAGTCATGGCACCCATGTACGCCATGTCCAGGAACTGACACAGGAAGATGTCTCCTTTGTCTTAGGTAGCACTGTAACTATGTGATGACAATAGTAGTGATAACTTGGAATCCTGGAGCAGTTTTCATGTGAACCTTTTGAAGCGCTGAAGGCATTGCTGGCTAGGATGTCTCTGATCCAGGTAATTCCATTCCAGGAGCTAAATGCCTTCATTCAGTTGAGCAGCCACTGCCAAAGAATCAGTGTTGGAAATAGCATACACAGTGAACCACTATGCGAGGGCTGTGGGAAGGAGCTGAAGGATGTTTTGAGATGGTAACTGAGGTGAGAGAGTTGGCTAGTTGGACAGGCACCTGGCTAGAGAGATGAGGGATAATTACAAGGAAGAGGCAAAAGGGAGCTCCTGTGAGAGGAGGAAATACCAGAAGGCTTCTGGAGGTGAATGAAGGCAGCAGTGCCCACAGAGCAGGCTGAAAGACCTGCCCGACCCTACCACACAGTTTGCAGTGTGTGAATTGCCAACCCAGCTGCAGGGAAACTGCCCAATACGAGAGGCTTGTTGGCTGTTCACAGTCCTGTCTGGTACCAGACATAGGAGGTATTACAGGCTCAGGGACTTGTAAACGTGTAAGGGTATTGTAACTGCAAGGATCAGACCATAGTTCTGCTGTGTGCACCTGCTGAGAGCTAGTAAGGAATAAGAAGGGAAGGCAATGCTGAGTTAGTGGCATCTGCACTAGCAGTTGGTGAGGCAGGACCTGCACAGCCCTTGGGTTGAACATGTGCACAGGGAAGTGGGAAAGAGGTAGTGGCCTTGTAGGAACAAGGGCAGGATGGCAGAAACCGTACCTAACAAATGTGTGTAATGAAAATAAGTGGAAATTGCTTTGCCTGAGACTTGGCAATGTGAGGTGGCCCTTCTGCCCTTAGGCAGGGGTTGTGCTTTCCATGTAATGCAGTCTTTCCTGTGTCTGTCTACACTGTGCATTTTGTCCTGTCTATTCTTGAAAAGGCTCTTCTTGCTTTCCTCCTTTCTCCTGCTGTTGGCCTAATAGCTCACTGCCTCCACTGATGGAAAAGGGATAGAAGAAGTGTTGTCGATAGGGTTGTTAAAAGCTTTTCCAGTGGTGTGGATTTGAGTCTAGATCTAAATGTTCTTGTCCGATCCTTTTCTGAGATGAAATAAGAACCTACTATTGCACACTACTAGTACTACTACAGGGGAAATAAATACTTTTTTTCTTTTACTTACTGAATTGGAGAGGGAGGGGGAAGTAAAAGACAAAATGCTACAGGGAAAAGAAGTAAGTTTGTGATATTCTTAATGTGTTCAGGAACATCCAGCACTTGAAATGAGTTTAAGTATTTTTCAGGGGAATCCCAATGCAACCTTGCAGACCTAAGTCCTCATGCTTTAGATAACACTTCGAGTCTGTGAACCTTTGAAATTCATGAGTCAGGAGTCTTTGCCTAGCATTGCTTTTGGTAATCCTAGAGAGCCTAAAAGCATTGAGTGCTTCTTGATTTCATTGGGGTGGGTGTGGGGGTATGGGTTTTTTTCCCCCCTCCTGCTGTATTGGTGTGTTGACTACATCATAGAGGAGGGGATGATTTATTCCTCTTTCTGCCATGGGTGGAGTTGAAACCTAAATCTGTGAGTCTGGGGTCTTTGGCCAGCTTTTGTAGTATTATAGGCATGAGAGCACTTAGGGCTTTTGGTCAGGAGATTGCTTTATTTATGACAAGTATGTGTTAGCAAAAGTGTGCGACATTGCTTGTGGAGAGAAAGAACCAAGTATTACGCAGCTGCAGAATTTGCTCTATGTACCCAGAAGATGGCTGGGTTAATCTTGCTCAAATCTTTGATTACTTGTTCGTCGTTGCCAGTGGTTGCTTTTATTCTTACGAGAAAATTGCCAAGGACTTTGGTGAAAAATTACTTTCCCAAGTGTTTGGAGGAAATGAAAGAACCTGAAACTGCTTTTTCTGATAAATGCATAAGTATGTGAGGCTGTATGAAGCTCACTGCTGTAACCAGCCAGTAACTTCCATTGATATGGGGCAATCCCAAGCACAAATACAGGCTGGGCAGAGAATGGATTGAGAGCAGCCCTGAGGGGAAGGACTTAGGGGGTGTTGGTCGATGAGAAGCTCAACATCACCCGGCAATGTGCGCTTGCAGCCCAGAAAGCCAACTGTATCCTGGGCTGCGTCAAAAGAAGCGTGGCCAGCAGGTCGAGGAAGGTGATTCTCCCCCTCTACTCCGCGCTCATGAGAGTACTGGAGTACTGCGTTCAGCTCTGGGGTCCCCAACATAAGAAGGACATGGACCTGTTGGAGCGAGTCCAGAGGAGGGCCTCGAAGATGATCAGAGGGCTGGAGCACCTCTCCTATGAAGACAGGCTGAGAGAGTTGAGGTTGTTCAGTCTGGAGAAGAGGAGGCTCTGGGGAGACCTTATAGCAGCCTTCCAGTACCTGAAGAGGGCCTACAAGAAAGCTGGAGAGGGACTTTTTACAAGGGCATGTAGTGATAGGATGAGGGGTAATGACTGTAAACTCAAAGAGAGTAGATTTAGATTAGATATAAGGAAGAAATTCTTCACTATGAGGGTGGTGAGGGACTGGAACAGGTTGCGCGGAGAAGTTGTGGATGCCCCATCCCTGGAAGAGTTCAAGGTCAGGTTGGATGGGGCTTTGAGCAACCTGGTATAGTGGAAGGTGTCCCTGCCCATGGCAAGGGGGTTGGAACTAGATGATCTTTAAGGTCCCTTCCAACCCAAACCATTCTATGATATTTTAACTACTAAAAAACATGTGTTTTTTTCCCTCTGTGCACAAAACATGATGATATTTGCTAAACTAATTTGCTAATTTGTTAATTGCTTGGGTAACACTTGCCTCTCTCCCTTTTCCTAGAGGGATGATCTGTCTTTCTTGGAAGCAAGAGAATGTCCCAGTCTCCAATGCTTTTGCTGATTTTCCGCTTAACTTGCGGTAAGTCACTTCAACTTGGACATGTACCTCTTGAGCCTCACCTGGTACTGTGTGTAGTTATTGTCAGCACTGGGGGAAGGTGAAGGGCAAAACTGGGCAGAATATTGGCCTGTTTACTCTTCTGTACAAAAGGACACATTTTTTTCCAAGTTTGTGACAAATTAATTGTGAAGTTGACTGAGGTTTTGTGATTACACCCCAAAGGAGGCTCTAGCCAATGCATACATTGGCAAAGCATAAGTTCTAGGCAACTTGATTCCTACCCCCAAAAAACCCAACCATCCAAAAAAAAAACCCCACTAAGCTGCTTTTTTTGTGCAGGACGTTAATTTTGAGTACTTTTCCCCTCTGTTTGATATGTGATAGTTAGAATTACTTACAGCAAAGGTTTGTCTCCAGCTCCTGAGCAAACCTTTCCCACTTCCCCCTGCCCTCTCTGCAGTCGAATTTTGCCAGCTCGTCGGTGGAGCACAGAACTGACTGCACAGGGGGGCATCCTACTGTGAAGCCTGGAGCTGGAGAAAGGGCTCTTCCCCAACCTTTCTCCAGCTCAGTGCCCAGCTGTGGCTCTCCAGTTAATGGTTTAGGCGGACCTCACGGTAATGGGGGTGACGGGGTGGGGGGGTGGGGAAGAGGAGGCTGGCTGCACCACTCTCTTTGGAGGGCTCGTTAGTGAGCTAAACATGGCTGCTCCTGAGCTGGTACCTAACAGCTTGTGCATCAAGCGGTGGAGTTCTTTGATTACCAGTCAACAAAGACTTTGGTAGAGATTTTCTTTGTGTGCCCTTTGACTGAGGGCAAGGACTCCACTGATGAGAGGGGGCTGAGAGTTTTTGAACACAGGGGGAGTCCACAGAGGATATTCTATTGTTTTTCTTGAGCCAGGGTTAGTTTTGCCTTTTCTTCTGTCTCTATTCCTATTCCTCTGTCACTTCTGTAATATGTTGCCAACTGTACCTGCTACAGGCCCTGTGCTCTTCCCAAGGTGTTTATGTTTTACCTGCACATGAGGATTTGATAAAGAGTTGTTGGAGTGGCAAAAAATGCTGATAGGTCAAAGCTGCAGTGATAAAAATAATTGTTCAGAGACTTTGTGCCTCAAGCCACCCATAAGCAGTGTAACTGACTGCATGGACTACCACCTGTGGGTAGCAGCTGTCTCAACTACT
>NW_009189468.1:0-8610 GCF_000690835.1 Fulmarus glacialis
CCTACCCTCAAGCAGATCGACACTCCCGAGTAGATATTAATAGATTCAGTGAAAAGCTCTCACGTGAACAGTGAGTTTCTGAATGAGGAGATGTAGGTAAATTAAACGAAAAGGGCAAGCTGATTTGAGGAGTATGGAAACATACACAGTACATGAAATAATATAGCAGATCTAAATAATGTCCTTTGGAAAGCTGCAGACATCTGCCTACCCATACAAAATTCACCCTAGTAGAAGAATATAGCACAAAAGTGTTGTATTCTCTGCTTCTTCAAGTGATGAAGCTGTTCCCTGTGGATATGCTTTCACCTACACACTGCTGTGTACATATATTCAAGCTCCCTGGCATACACATTTAAAAATCTAACCGAAAAACTCATTAGGATTCAGAGACACGTCTCCAGGTGCAGAAAGAGAGCACCAAAAATCAATTCACAGTTCACATACTAAAGCAACTGATATGCAGAATATCTATTCGGAAACAGAAATGTCGCATTAGTAACATCACGTTGTGAGTTTTCATTCATCCATTTATTGTTTTTACTCAGTCTTCCAAGTAAATATTCTTTCTTGCTACCCCACTTTCCTACTTTTCTCTGTCCAGGCCAGCAAGAAATATCAATAATTTCTTTTTTTCCATTCCATTGCTCTATTACCAAAATAAAACAAGACAGAGATAAACACAGAACAGGTGGACTTGTTCTCTATAAAGCAGGTCATAAGGACACAAAAGCTCTTTGTAAAAGAGGACTTAATCTTGTGGGAAGATTGAAAATAAAAACTAATAGTGAAAATACTGAATCAGAATGGAAAAATGTAATTAAAAAATAATAATATTATAGATTAGAAAAAGAGTTGAAAAGTTTCCGTGAAGAAATACTGCAACAAAACAATGTTTCTGACCATAAAGGAAGGACCAGCTAATGAGGAAGAACCTTAATAGGTTCCTCATATACATATTTACTCACAGAGAAATATGACACTTTATGCCAATGGAGTGTGAAATTCAGAGCTTAAATGAAGTTTTTGAAATGCACTAAAAATAAACACACCTTTAAGGTACTCTTTCTGCATATGTGTGTATCCTTCTCCACCTTCCTCTTACTTTTCATTTTATTCCCTCCCCTTTCCATTTCTCCATCTCCGAAGTCACAGTTCCACCTGTGCAAACCTTTGGCATTTGCAACTGGCTATAGGAATAGGAGCCAATGCTGCTGCAACTTGGCAATTCATGCAAAACAGCTCTGTCCCAAACACGGCTGCAGAGTTGCACGTGTCCCTCAGCAGAGGAGTGCCCCAGGGCACCAACACGTGCCTTAGTCAGGTCCCTTCCAACACCACTGCCAAAGGGCATTGAAGAACTCTGATGCTGAACTGCCTTCTCTCGGGGTAAGCAGAGCTCTCCCAGGGCCCCAAATCCAAGGAGGCAAAGGACTCCTGCACTTTGCAGAACCTCTCAGCACAGACTGTAACAGAATCTTAGGGCCTATTTTTCAGGTGCATTCAAGGTTGGGGCAAATACAATCAAGCTAGTACTAAGAGGCAGCCATTGATCCTCACCAAATCATCTCAAATTCCATGTTCTCCCCTCTGTCATCCACGAGAGATTTAATAAGAAAAGAGTCATGCAGCTACTAACCTTGTCAGTTCCTCCTGCAGCTGAGCGTGGTCAGGTGGGAAGAATTTTACCACAAATTTTACAACAACGTGCTTCGGTCCTATGGGAAATATCGAAGGAAGTTAGTGAACATCAGTAACACGCTGGCCAAATTTTATTACACAGTATGATGTACAAGGGATGATTCATGGAACCTGCAGTGCATACATACATGCTAACCTCCCGTTCTTTGTTAGTATTCGGGTTATTTAGAGATTGCACAATAAAATTTACACACAATAAAAGAGAACAGTTACTTGGTGGAGGGATACTCTGCCAAAACCGTGTCTGTTTTTAGTAATTACATCAGTTGATCCAATAAAATATATTATGTGTGTCTCTTTTCCTTGCTTCAGAACAGGAGAGAGGTAAAATACACTCTATTTTTCAAGTCCACTAGCAAATTCCTATTTCTGTTTTAACAGCAGCACATTTGTTCTGACTCCTACAAGTACGACCAGTGACAAAAGGAGCAATGCATCTCTCTCATGTGAGGGAGAGGTGCCAGAGCATACACTGAGACAAATACGACCAGAGCGGCACCTAGGAAAACTTCATCTCAATGGCAAAGCTCAATAAATGAAGAACTTTGCTGATATTTGACAGAGAAACAAAATCACCAAAATCTTTCCTGTTCACTTCTACTCTTCCCAGAGCTGATGGCTATTTACAAATTCCTTTTGGCTCCCGCCACCCACCATAATTTTCCCTGATGCCCCTAACCCAACTGTTGGTTGGTCTCAGACAGTTCCAAGCTCTGCAGCAACGTTCCAGAGAGCTGTAACATATTTGCTAGCTCCTTCCTGTTCTTTTTCTTTTATCCTGATTACTGTTAACTTTCGACAATGTGTGCTTCCTTTAATCCTTCTTTTACTGCATGCATTTTTTGTCTACAAAACTGTTTCCTCCATTGCCACCACTGCCTCTTCTAGTGACTGACTAAACCCCTGTCTCCTACTGGGTCAGCCCCTTCATATGTTCATGTGACATAATTTCACAGTACGCACAGTTCATCTTTTAATGACAGAACAGAAATAAAAAATAATCCAAACAAAACTCAGTGAAGAAAGTTGAGAAGATAAAGATCCCAATTGACAGAGCCCTCGTTTATTCAAGTACTCTCAGATTGACAAAATAAATGACAGCAAGGAAGTACTTACTTCTAATCTGTTTCATAACAGGCTTCAAAAGATCAAGCCACACCTGAAAACAAAAGAAGGTGGTGTTATCATCTCTGAACAAACTACCGCTCACAAAGGAGCATCTTCCATTGCACTACTTAAACTTCCATTTACTTATTTATTTTTTCCAGTGTGGTCATCATGCTCTCCCTAATTATATGTAGCAGATTTTCTCACCAAAACTCTGGAAGATGCTCAGGAAACAGCACTGTTAATGGGCTGTCACTGTGGCACAGCTTTTGAAGCAGTACAGATTCAGAGAGCTGGGAAATAGTGAGACGCTTGTCTCAAGTACCAGCAATCACGGCACTTTTGATAAGGAACCATTCATTTTGAGGAAAGGACAACTGAAACAAGGAGTTCAGAAAAAGACAGTCCTATACTGTCCGTTGTGGTCCTCACCTGAATTAATCTTGAGAAAGGCAAGTGAAAGGGGCTGGTGCTTGCCTTTGAGCTGGGAATGCTGGGCAAACAGAGAATGAAAAGGTGGCAACCTCCTGGTTTTGGGGACCCCACAGAAGTCCCACCGTGAGGCCTGGGCATCAATGCAGAGCTCCCCCGCTTGGCCCCACAGAGATGAAGGAGTCTCACCACCGCCACTGGGGAGGGATGGCCTCGCAGGCCAAGGGCGGGAGGCAGACACAGCGCAAAGCGCGGGCGGGAGGAAGCTTACTTCATAGCTGTGCAACATTTCCTCTTTTCTATAAACCTGGGAAGCTCAGGCCGAGGATTTCTAATTGGGGGCAGCGTAACTTCTGCATATAGTTAACTTTCATCCGGTTTTTAACAACCCATTTTTCAGGATGGTGTATGGGTCTTTCCTTCAGCTTTCGAAAGAGAAGCAGCGGGTGGAAATAGAGTTTTCAGAGCCTAAACCCTCGTTCTGCAGTCTCGGTCAGGAGGGCCTGGGCAAACTATTACGGGAAGCTGAGAGACAATCACGCAGAAGGTAAAAGCCAAACGATTTGCAGGGCCTGGAAAAGTGCAACAGCTCATGGTCCTCAGCTGGTAACTAACTATGCCCAAGATTTGTACTTTGTTATCTCACTAAATTGCACAGAGCCTCCCTTGGAGAAACCTGGAGTTTGTGGAGGAACATCCCACAACCGTCACAAAGGTTAAAGCCATTAAAAAACAAATTAACTGAGCCTTCCTCTAGAAAAAGAGTATGTATTGAAATGAATACATCTTCGACCTTTAATAATTTTAGATTACACAGAGACTGAAACATACTCAGAATCTCCATTTTAGAAAATCACCTGAGAAGCCAGACAGGAACAGGCCTGTATTGCTGCTATAACTGCTCCAACACCGTTTGCTATTTTCATCATTGCTAATATGAGTGCTTCCAACTAGCAAAGACCTCACATTCCTTGCCCTTTCACACCCATTGATGTTTCCTCAATGGAATTCTTTTTATGTTTCTCAGCCTATGAAAGTCTTTTTTTTTTTTTTTTTTTTCCGGAAGGGCTAAAGAAACTTGGTTATCCAAGAGTAGGAACACGGTATTTATCACATGTTAAACTGGTTCTGACACTTTTGGGCATTTCAGTAACCTAAAACTGTTTTGTTTCAGAAAGTTGGCATGTACATAATCTGCAACGAAGGTCAGGGACTTTGCCAAGTTTAGTGGGGGAAAAAAAAAATCTTCAATATGAAACAGCCAGTTTACAAGAATATGGGAGTAATGTATTTCACTTGACACAAAAAAAAAAAATTCTTCTCTCCCCCTCCAGAGCAAGTTTATGATACAGCATGAGTACACAAGTGCGTCATTCCTTTTTCACTTTCCCAATCATCCTACAAGCAAGTTACAACATCCTTGACCAGACTGCTGGATTCTAGAAATGCATGTATTGAACGTGTGTAGGGAGAAAGTGGTGCAAAATGAAGACCTCACCACTACCACCAAACCCAAGCAATCAAATCTTATGCATCATGCAACTCCCACACTGTATCTAAACACAGCCAATCTGAGACTGGTTTATAAACTGGAAATGAAAAATAATGTGAGGATTCAATTAAGATTTATGTTTTCAATTTTCTCCAGAACTACAAAGGCTAGATTATTTATTTTTTAAACAAAGTCTGGCATTCCACAATAGTGACCGGATTTCAGCAGCTGGAGAATTGGGGCAGACACCAAGTGTGATGAAACTCTGTGAAATCCCAGGCTTGGCAACAGTGCCTTGCTTCTCCTTGTCCCAGCAGGAAGTGCAGCCCTCAGACCCTCCACGTTCATCTCCCATGCAGATCTTGTCTGCTACAAGCACAGCACGCTTGAATGTATACAGCTGCCAGGCATCTTGACATACAACTGTCAGTATGTCCGATATGAGGTCTGGAGCCTTGCACGTTGGAAAAAAACACAGCTGAACTGTGAATATATGACTTCACGTACATATGATTACATCCAAACAAATATGCTTTAAATATTTATTTTTCCTTTTACACTGCACTCTACATTGGAAAAGCAACTCATTCTCTTCAGATAATACGAATGTAAAATATGCATGTGTTTTATTTCTCAGACACCATTAACTGCGGATTTTTTTTATTTGCACAATGCTCGAGTTCTACATTATGGCCATTATGAAGCTCAGAAAGTTTTAAATCCCACAGAAACATTCATCTCAACTGCATCATATAAATTTAAGTGTAAACATTACTCTCAGGGTGCTGCTCGACATTGAAACAATGATTCATAACCAAATCTCCTGCTTCAGAGTTTCTGTGAGTTGCTTTTAGGTGGTCAAAGGCATTACTTCCACTGAATCTCACCATTCTTGGGGCGTGGCTGACTAGATATGGGCAAGATTTGGAGATCTCCCTCTTTTCCAGAAGCAAAGATTGGAACAACCAGCAGGAACATGGACCGGCGCTCTCAAATACTTGGCTAATATTTCCTTTTGCAAGAGTAGGGGCCAGGTGAATTACCACGCTTGGTGCATGGAGGCATTTTCCTTCAGGTCAAACTGGCAATAGCCTTAGGAGGTTTTCTCCACCTTCCTCTTCATCAGAGCCCTGGCTCTCTCACTGTGATCATCTGGACGTATTTCCAGCCAGTCAATTGCTGCCACTGCAAGGGCCTCAGGCACTGGCAGCATCTCAATCTGTCCTGTGTTCTGCCTCAAGCAAATAAACCATTTTGTTTTCACAAGACTGAAAACTGTTAGTTTACTTCAGGTCTCTGAGCAAAACACAGAGGGTCATCTATTTGAAACTTAATGACCTGTGAAGTCGAGAAGGTCGATCAAATGACCTTCTCTATTTTCTAGAAAACTAAAAAGCAACTGTATATACACAAGACGTTAGGATTTGTTTCAGCTTTACATACATACATACATAAGGAATGTCAGTATGTCATTATTAACATGGCTGCTTGGACCCTCTGTTGTAATAGTACTGTACAGTCGCACTGTTTTGAAGAGTTATGTTAAGCTCTCAAGTTACCTAAAGCATTAGCCAAGGATATTTGG
This sequence comes from Fulmarus glacialis, assembly GCF_000690835.1. Lineage (NCBI taxonomy): Eukaryota > Metazoa > Chordata > Aves > Procellariiformes > Procellariidae > Fulmarus > Fulmarus glacialis. The sequence goes on from NW_009189468.1 coordinate 6,318, forward strand.
CAGAAGATGAAACTTTCTAGTAAATTGTGTTTCATGTAAATCCAGGAGCAAAAAGATCACTTTTAAAGATCGATGTCCATTTTTTAAAATTTCCTCTTTAATTATAGTTAGCTTAAAACTTTATGACCACTACTGTTCAGTTTTAGTGCCTATGTAAGCCTACACTAAGGCATGACAACAGATTTTTTCCCTAATTGCCCAAAGTCATCTCCTTTAGGTCACCCAGGCTACTGAACAGGCAAAAAAAGCCAGTATAGCAGAAGATAAACCCTCTTTTGCCTTCTGTTAAGAAATATTGCTCCTTACAGAAATTTTATATAGAGGGACAGATAATAGATTTGTTTTCCTAATTGCCCAAAGTCATCTCCTTTAGGTCAGCCAGGCTATTGGTGCAGAATTCACTGAACAGGCAAAAAAGCCTGTATACACCAGAATGTACTGGTCCAACAACCCAGATAACTAGCACACATGCCAGTAGGTCACACAGTAAGTTTAAAGTGAAACAAACTTCAGAAGGAAAGTCATTAGAGGCTGAGAAGTCATGAGCTTTTGGCTTTCTCTGCTACATGATACTGTTTCCACCCTAGAAGTATTAGCACAATACCTCAAAGTTGCTGGCAACTGTTCTCTCCAAACTGTCAGGACCAGGACACCTGCCTGTGCCACACAGCTCCCCAGACAGGACTTTCATCAATTTATTTGGTTTTTTTGTTTTGTTTTGTTTTGCTTTCCTTATTATTAACTTCGTTATATTTTATCTATCCATTTGCTTGCCCCATGATGTTTTTTTCATGGAACTGTGTCACAATCATTGCAACTTCTCTGTCTGCGGAGAAAGACTATTTCCGCATGCCAAATTAAGCAGGGCTATAAAATCAGAGTTGAGACTCTGCAACAGTCCAGCCTTTGGCTTCTCTACTGCAACTGATAAAGATAAAATGCTTTTCCAACTTGTGCCTGAATTGGCTGTTACTTTCAACACAGATGAAATCTGACAGGAGTAATCAACTTTTAAAAACATTTCTTCAACTCCAGCAGGCAAGAACTTTTTTTAAAAAAAGTCCCTTTTTCTTTTGGAGATTGAGGATTAAATATACCTTGTAAGTAAAGAGCAGAAGGAGAGAATACAGTGTGTAGGTAGATGAAAACCAGTTGAAAATTAATCTTTTTACATACCATCATCTTTTTATGATCTGGAAATTCAAGGCCAAAATAGTCGCCTTCAACAAGGTTCAGGTGGTTGCAAACAGCATCATGCAAAACTTTCCCCGGAGCTCTTTGCTGTAAGAAGAAAACAAAGCCTAGGGTTACAACGATGCTTTTAATTAGTCGCAGAAAAATTATTATGCTAAGAAATTGTCCGGCAAACAACACTGTCAAAACAGTTTACAAAATCAGTGGATATTCCAACATACCCACAGGGCAGTTGACAATAATTGCACTAGTTTTAAAGCTACAGAAAACATCCATCCATCCCTGGATGGCGACTCAGAATCCATCGTTAGTGCATTTTTATTTTTGAGGGAAAAATACCATGAAATAGAGGAAGTAGAAGAGGGGGACTTGGGATATAGTTTTCTTATGTCTGCCAAGACTAATTTCTTCTGTGAATTTCGCAAGATAGCTATTTCATCCCATGGCCCTTCAAGCCAAGGTGGTGCTGTGTACATCCATGTACAACATACTGAAACCAAAACGTTCACCGAGAGACCTGTCATACAGAACACACGGGTCTGAGGGTTTGCTGGACACTGCTTGATTCGCAACAGGCTCAAGTCCTGGGTTCTGACTTGATACGGGCTTATGCCGAGGCTCCTGCTGTGAGGCACCGAGGCTGGTCAAGGCCTGTCTGTGCTACCCTAACAGAGTTGTTGAGTAATTCGGAGGAGCCAAGAGCAAGCATTTCCTTGCACACACTGAAAGTCTTCCCTCTATAAAGACCAGATGTTCTAGCCCAATATTAGTTCCCAGAGCCGCCGCTTTGCTGATTGTAAGGATTCTTCTCATCAGCACGTCAGTTAAATCCACACCTGCAGCAAATACTGTAAATTACAGCTCACCAGCAAGTCTTCAGCAAAAAACACTGTTTCTGTATAAAAAGGCCAATCACTGAAATCAAATATTTTTGTTCCTTGGACAAATGCACCTATTTTAACTCAAGAGGCCCTGAAACACAAATCTCCACTCACTTCAGAACAAATAACAACCCGTTAAACTGCACAAACTCCACCGTTAAAAATGACCCATCGCACCCCAGACAAGTGCCCTTGCACTCAACCTACAGATTGGCTCT
>NW_009189468.1:8624-21584 GCF_000690835.1 Fulmarus glacialis
TAATTACTAGAACAAAAGAAAACAGCAGTAACTGAGCAAAGAAAAGAAAACCATTAGAGGCGGGCAGTCCAGCCGACCTGGCTCAAACCCGAGTCTGAGCCCAGATCCCGGCATCTCCGGGCAGTGCCTGTACCAACAGGCTACTTGCAAGAGGGCAGCTGCTCAATCCCACCTCCTCCCAGATATGTCCACCTCCTCCCAGATATGTCACTACGCAGTTTGGTCTCTGTTTCACTGGGATACCAAAAAACAAATCCCTGGGTTTTTTCCACCTAGGGCAATACCCGGTTTCCAGCCATGACCCTAAGCACAAAGCATCTTTCCAAAGGCAATTTATCTAACATTGTCTAATATGAATTGTGAAAACTAAATACCCAGTAGCGAGGCTTACACCACAGAAATCAAAAGGATGACATTTTTCTAGAGAAGGCACAGGATATATGTGCCACCACAGCGGCGCTGTCACCCCGGTGATGCAGGACACGATGACCGAACCCTTCAACACTGGCTGGGTTTGAAAGTCAGAAGGGAAAAAGCCAAGCTCACCTCCCCAGGAACTTGCTGAGCAGGTTTTTACCCAACATACTCCCAGGGCCTCTAACAGACCCATGCCACCAGGAAGCAACGTTCACTTAGATTATTTTATTAACTGTTTGTTAATGTTAGCTGCAGCAAACATTTGCCTCAGGAATACTGTCAGAAAACAGAACAAGAACGATTGCGGGTAGAAGTACTAATTTTTTTAAGCATTCATCATAACCAACCTTGCAGTAACTAAAGTAATTCGTACCAAAATGCCAAATAAGAGGATACAGAGAGGGCAAGGAAAAAAAAGACATCTATTTTTCTAGACAGAGCACTTTTGATCTGATGTAATGCCATCCAAAATAAATCTCAAGTGCAAATATACTTGAATACACTCACTTCACGTTCTCCAGCTTCATTAAACCGAAAGCATCCCCGATGACTACTGCCCAGCCCGCGCCGGCCATCGCGCCTCGCATGTCAGTTCTAACAGAAAGCTTCCCACATTTCCCACTCCATCTATTGCTGTACGTAGGCACATCCAAACATATATCGTCCCTTAATGAAAGAGCTTCCCAGTAAGTGCATTTTGTTGGAGGCAACAGAACAATATTAAAAAGACATTAGATCAAGTGTAATAAAGATATTTGTTTACTGGTCCAGAAATACACCTACAAATGATTTAGAAACTTCAGGCAAATGCTCCTGCTCCCAGACTAATCTCAGGCCTCCTCAGTTTGGCTGGGGCGGCTAGAGAACAGAAGGACGTGTTTAACAGCCACAGGAGCAGCAGCAGCCAGAGGATATTGCTTTCATCCATGTGCACAACCAGTAAAATGGAAACGTGACTGCGCCTATGTATGTATAGACTCCTGTCTGACAAAGACCAAACTTCATCGTTCCTCACGGGAAAAAATGTGTCTCTGGGAGCGTGGAGATTTTTGACCAACAGGAAAAAAGGCAGAGAGCCCTCCTGCGTTACCACACCATCGAAGGTAGCTGAGGAGAGCAAGCCTGATTGATCTCAGACCATGAGTAAAAGCATCTGATTAAAACCTGCTGAGTGTTTTCATAAAGTTTTTTTCTTACAGGCATTTAGACAATGGAATGGCAGTCTTGTAGCATTTATGTCACTTGGCATTTTCTCTGGCGTGTGCCTCGGTAACATGAAATGCTTCTTACTCAAGTATTTCTAAGTAAGATTATTATTCTAAACTCATCTTAGCTTTGATCATTCTACCTCAAAATAAAATCTGACAGTTTATTCAAGGGAAACACTGTGCATATAAAATCTGCTGAGATTTAGAGCCTGATGACACTCTGGTCTTGCAGGACCAGAAGTACAACACCCACAAAAGCAGGAACTCTCTGGTCTCACAGAGATGTTTATTCAGTGCAGTTCCATGACATCCCTACTAAAAAATTTAAACACAATAAATTAAAATCTCAGTCCGCTGGGTATGGAAGCAAACCAGCAGTCACTCAGGTCAGAGCAAACATGAGCTGACAGAGGAAGCATTCAGGAATGAGTGCGCCACACCGATGACATCATCTATAGCCAACAGTCACGTCTGACTTGAATGTGGTTACAAGGCCTATGGGACAACACAAGATTTCCCCAGAACTTGGAAGACGTTTTCCAACCATCAAGTGTGGCCCTGCTGCCATGCCTCAGACAGCGAGCACAAGGCAAGCTTCATCAGTTCCCGCCCCACGGCCCTGCGGCTGCACCCATGTCCCACGAGCCACAGCTTGGACGCTTTCCCTGCTCCTCCACGCTGGCACGGGTCTGATGCATGGGGGCTCACGAGCCCCCCAAAATAGCTACACATGCATGTAAGGTTGCAGGGTGGGGAAAGGCTGCATACAGCCTACGCTATAGGAGGGCCTTTCCCTGCCACAGTGAGAAAGCACAGGCCCATTACATGACCATCATGAAAGCCTCATGCACTGGGATGAGGGAAGGTCATCAATGTGGCCAAATGTGGAGGACATGGCAAAGGAGAGCCAGGAGACCTATTTCCTGTTCTCCCTGAGCATCATCGAATGAGAGCTCGCACCAGGGAGGGGAAAAAACTGTCCAGAAAGTGAAGATCAAAGGAGGAGGACGAGGCATGCAAGTGGGACGTTGACATGGAAGCTGCCACAACGAAGGTTGGTGGCAAGACTATACCTCCAGACCATTTGCTACCACAGATGCCACAATGTAAGGTAACGAGGGAACGGAAACAGGAGGGTACGGTATACGGGTGGAATACAACTTGGGGAAGATCACATGCCGACACCCAGGAGCTGGGAAGCAGCTGCAGCGGGTGGCAGTTCCCTGCTCCTGTTTTTGTTGACAGCCAGGTTCTTGTATAATCAACAAAGAAATATTGCAGCTCCAGGGGGCAATTCTTCCAAAACAGCCATCTGAGCACATTGGCAACAAAGTTTTCCTTAGCAATACACTTGCACTCTTTTACTTTTGATGACGAGCCCAGACACCTGTGTTACAGGGTTCATTTTAGATGAGGTGAATCCCAGCCATACTGACGGCAGGGAATTACTATTACTCTCTTGAGGTGGTATTTAGTTACACCAAAATAATATTATAAATTTATTGCAGTGAAAAGAAGCTCACTGATTTCCAGCTACACATCCTTATTGCTTAATGCATTTTGAAATCACTGTTCATTTAGCTCTGTGAAATCACATTTTAAAAGTCACTTTACATTTTCAGGGAACGTCAGGCCACTAAGTTCTAAATTGTGAATAATATGCGCCACCACATTTAGCTGCAAGCTATGAAGGTACCCAGTCAAAGTAGCCTGCTTTACACATTGTGCATTCAACATTTGCTGTCTGCTCATTATTTCAGTCCTACTCAATTCACCCTCTCTCTACTCCTACCAAAATCCAAAACAGTACATTGCTTATGATCTTCCACTGGTAAATATTTTAATAGGTTCAGCAATTCTTTCATGTTCTAGCGATTGCCAATCATTTAAAAAAATCTCCCTCTACGTACTTGTTTAGACCATTCTTTGGCACAGACTCCAATACAGATTTTCAAAAAAATAGAAAGTGCATAGCAATATCTGGAAGATATCCAGGACTTTAAAAGAAGTGGGTTTGGACACATTCCCCCACCCCCCAGTTAATTTAGCAATTATTTCACTAACCATCTACCAAAAAAAAGTGTCTGTTTAGGATCAAATAGTGATTTTACCATTTTTTATCTGTTTAGCCAACTAATCTCAGATCCCAGATTGAACAGATATTCAACTGAAAGGTTTTTGTTCATTTGTTTTTACATTTCTGAGCAGTAAAACCAGGTTAAAAAACAAAATAAAATAAGCACTTTCTTTGGAACATCTGGAAAATATATGTCCCATCAGTGTTTTGGTCTAAGTACGAGATAGCTTCCTGTGGCAGCATGGACTATTCTGTTTTCCTTCTCTTCTTCCTCAAAACTGCTGCAAATGGATCAGAAAAAAGTTTGTTTGTTTGTTTGTTTTTAATTACACTTGCTTGTGCATTAGTTAACAGCTGATAAGGAGAGGAAATAACTCTTTCACATTAATCTAAAAGAAAAAGGTATATTCATCATTCACACCTACCACAACATAAAGGCAGACATTTCTTCCTCTAATGCCTTGTTCCCGTCATTTTTTGAGTGCTCAAAAATGAAATGTGACAATTTGGTCAAGCTAAGTATTTTACAAATACTTAAATATTATACAGCATGACTTTTCTCAGTTATTCAAAGCTGTTAAAAATTATGTATATATCTACAGCTCTGAAAGGAAAAAAAACCAACCAACAAGTGTTCATGATAAGCAAATAGTATAAAAATACTACATCTCAAAGATGAGATTCAGCAACAGGGTTCTTAAACAAATAACCCTGTCAGAAATCTATACTTCAAAGGAGGCTTGAAAACTACTCACAGGAGAACAATGCTGTCAGCATCCGAAGAGAAATTTCGTATTTTAAACAGTTGTCCTTTCTGGCGTAAAATGAAATGCATAATTCATACTTAGCAAAAGTCTATTGCTCGAAGGGTGGGATTAAAAGCAGTAAGCACTGGTCTGAGTGTTGTTGCTCTGGACCTAACACTGCCAAGACACTTGGAGATCTTCTGCCCTTTTTCTCCTCTCCCCCTTTTCAAAGTGTAGGTGTTAATCCTATAGGAAGGATTAGATAACTATAAAAATAGATTTAGACCGTAAAGATAGCTCTTACACCTGGGCTTACTAGTTTTTACTTTCCTGTTCAGCTTAGGCTGGGTACTTAGGAAGCGTTGGAAGAAGCGTGATTCGTCACCCCTACATACAGGTCAAAGCAAAGAGGAGAAGTGACACCATTAAACAGAGCAGCCACACACTCCCACCACCACTTCTAAGTGTGCAGATCCCCACTCTGTACCTACAACCACCAGGTACCCACCCAATTTGGAGGGAGGGTGTAGAAGAGGCAAATTTTCATGATAACCTAAAGGCACCTCATTCCTTTTAAGATATTTTCCATTTGAATGTAGTTGAAGGCTCCACTTCTGGCACGTATCCCACATGCTTTTGCACAGACTGCGCACATACCATCAAAGGCAAGATCAAGGCCAAATGCAGTAACAGAGTAAGTCTCTCATACTGCCTTAAAAACAGGCGATTGATGATCTGTTCTGTGTGTACAATAAGGCTATTTAGCGCTCCTTTCTTTCAAGATTTTAGTGGACTGCTTTCCCACTTGACACTCACCACATAAGCTGTATTCCGTTTAATGCCAGTGCTTGCCTTCCATAGTCTCTGATGTACGGTTTTACCCTTCAGTCAATTTTGCTGGTGCTGGCATCTTTTTTAAACAGTGTGATTGTAACACATGGTGCTTTTTACTTCAGGTGTGCTTTACTCCAAATACCTGCCCTTAAAAAAAATGCAGCAGCAAAGTTACACTTTTTTCCCCCCATCTATCAGCTGTGACAAACAAGATGACTTCAAAAATGGCTATTTTATGTATGTGGTTGCTAATCAAAAATCAAAACAGCAAACAATTATCAAGGCAAAAATACAAAGAGAAGGATTTTAATAACCATCTCATTCGCTTGCATTTCTAGCACCTTCTCCAAAAGAAACTTGCAATTTTCTACATTTGAACATACACAGATTTGTTACTGTAACCATGCTCTTGGATTTCTGATCACGACAAACTGGCTTACGTCAAAATATTTTCTAAAATAGGCAAAAGCAGAAGGATTGCTCTTACTAGACTTTAAACTCTCTTCCAATGCCCCAAATCAACTTTACCAGAAGTAGCCAACAGTAAAATTCAGGTGAAAATTAAATACTTATCAGGAAACGAAATAACTAAATAATCCTCTTTAATAGTTAAATAGTATGGAAGGAAAAAGAAAAAGATGATCTAGCAAAGCTAATGTAAAGTTTTCAGTAGGCTTGGTTACTGAGGCTATTTTCAGCAGTGCTTGCTTAAACTTTTTCTTACAGCAGAGTCAGACTAATACAAAATTCAGCTACAGTAAATCTTCAGGTAACTGTAGATCCCCGTAATTACAGTACAGTAAAGCTACTGGAATTGGAGGCTCTGCCTGGTCTCTTTTCACTTGGCTCACAAAATCGTAACTTTATAAATACCACCCGCACTGTATTATATATGCTATTTCAATGTGCAAGTGAGGAAATAAAAAAGAAGAGATGGTCTGGGCACCTTCAGAACTGGCCTTTCATGCCACAGACCAACCTGTCATCTTCAGGTGTAATGATCCAATCATTTGACTTCTTTGCAGTTCTTACAAATGCAACAGATATTAATACTGATTTTATTCCCCACCTTTAAATTACTCTAATTTCTACTTGACAAGCAGTTTGTTACTGCAGATCCAGCAGCAACCACCACAAAGCTAGTGGAGCCCTTTGTAAAGAAAAAGAAAGGGGAAGAAGGAGGCAGATTCTTGTAGTCAGAAAAATTTCCTCCTCAGGTAGCTGTAGGGACAAAATCCCACAGAAGAATTTATTTTGCACGTCCATCCCACGTCATCAATGCCAAAGGAAAGCTGGAACTTCTCACCAGCTAAACACCACGAATGCTATGGACCAAAAAACGGCCAGCCTTTGGTTGCTGTAGTCTAAGTACACATCTGTTTATTACAAAATGTTATTCATGGTGAAAAGCATTAACAAAACACTTCATGATTAGTTTCCCAGTTCCCTGGTTCCTTTAGCTGCATTAGAGCATTTTAACTAGTTGACATCTAACTCTCAGCTAGAAAATACAAGTGACTTTGTCTTAACTTTTCTGTACTAATTTTAAAAAAACTACATTTGACACCTAAGTACCTAAAAACCACTTTATCAGCTTAAAAGGGATGCTCTGATCCCCTCTGCTAATGAATTCAGCTGAAAAACTTCATTGTTGTCTTCCTAACGAGCCTCTAAGAAATTGTCCTAATGGGGACAATGCATGTCTTCACGTGAAATGCGAATGCTGATCTCAGTAACTCTCAAAAAACTCTAACCCCCAAAACCATCAAACTGCAACAACAGGTCTCTGCAGAAGCTAATTAGTCCTCCTGATAAAAAAACAAACCTTGTTTCTTGTAGTACAACCATTACTGCTAACTTCCTTCAGATAGGTGTAAAACATTTGTGGGAAATCAGTAGTGGCAGAGCAGGTGTTTTAAGTAAATGTTTAAGGCTGCAAAATTCCACACACCAACCATTCACTTCTTGGAGACTTCCAGCAGGAGACCCTTGCCAGAGCCACTGTTACTAAAACAAAATTACTTTCCCTGAATATCATTTCAAACGCACAGTGTGGACAAGAAAAATGAGGCGTTAAAAGAACAATGAAAAAACTTACTACTAATATGTCATCTTACTCCCTAAATTAGCTCTTGCAAATGCTGAGTCATCTCTTTCTAATTTTACTAGCAAAACTAAAAAGTGGTTTGTGGCTGTTCTTTATCCCATTAGCAAGGCAAACATCCACTGCTGGAAGAGACTATTTTCCTTCTGAAGATTATCGTCAGCATGACATATTCCAGCTTCAGAGCCTTGACACTGAATGGTGATGACTTGCAAGAACCAGAGCCAGACCGTCATGAATTTCAGATCTTGGAGTGAGTTGCAGGGCAGATGCATGAAACAGTGCTTTCCTCACGACCTGAAACAAACTACTTTGCAAATCAGCACATAAGAAAAAAGGAAGGCAACAATACTGTTGTGCTATACGGCTTTTCTAAAACCAGGTGCACGCTAAAAAAGCTTCCCTGAAAAGCTATGTCGTGCCGAGAGGTGCGAGAAGGGAAGGAGTCACCCCAAAGCCATCACAACTATAACACCAAAACCCTTAGTGGAGACCCAGGGATGCCAGCAGACACCTCTCTGACAAACATTACCTCTGAATTATCTATGTTTAATTGACAGCCTGGCGGTGTAACTGGGCAGATGTCCCCATCTGGCATAAGCTGCACCTCCACCACAAGCCTCTGCCCACAGAGATGTGCCTGATGGCTACAGGCACAGCATCCTGCAGCGCAGGGACGCCCACAGCACAAGCCCAGTGCGTGCACTGAGGACACTGGCTTTGGAAAACACACAAGACTCGTTTTCAGAAACTAGATGGGAGTTTCACGCGAAGCTGATCGAACCTCATTTTTCAGAACGTTTTCTTTACGGAAAGCTGTTTTACTGAAGCTCAACTCTGGAAGCAAGTATATACCTGTCACATAAATGTTGATATTACTTTCCCTCCCTGTAAGCAAAAAACTGAATGAGTTTAACCCCCGGCCTCGGCGCTATTTAGCAGCACACTGTACTCCTTGTTTCTTGGGAAGAGCTGCAACTGAGGCTCAGAACATTCATTAAAAATACCTCAGATTGAATTTCATAGCCCACAACTTTTGAAAAGGAATATAATGGCACCATTCAGTGCTTTCAGTGTAATTCAGCAGCATAGCAGCCAGCGCGTCATTGGGGATGGAAACCCCAATCTCTGTGACACCCTCCACCCCTTACCTCCCACTTCTCCACTCCTCTCTGTTTCAAGGCAAAAATCTCAGGTTTTCTTTTTTTGACATTAAGTAGTGCCTGAGAAGAAAATAAAATCATTCTATTATTCAGACTACTTTCTTCTCTAGTCTGTTTTTCTTTGTCTGCTCGTTTTTCCTCATGTTGTTTAGCCATAAGCAAACACTTTAATAGAATGAAGGAGTAGGCAATTCTAAAGTCATCAAATATGAAAACAGAACCCTTATAGGCAGACTGGAAATATGAGAATATGGAGTGTTATGACTATATGGGAGTTATTAACTACAAAACCAGATTAAAGTGCAAAGTGGTTATTTACTATTTTTATTTGGATACATTTTAGTTTATCCATGATTCTAGTAAAACCCTTTGAAGAAAATAAATTATTTAAATGCAAGAACTCTGAGGCTTGGGGGTGGGGGGGAAGACGAGATATTCAGACAAAATATTAAATCCTAAATGTAAAGCAAAATCAAATGTAACAGGCAAAAGCTTCTGATAATCCCTGTTCAGCCCTGCATTAGTCTCAACATGACTATTAATCTGAGCAAGAGCTGACACAATCCAGGATTGTACGTATTTTACTTTTTACTTCACTAGGGGAAAGAAAGCACCTTTTAACAATAGGATACAGAACTTTTCATGACCAGATTGATTACTTAAAAGTACATCCTTAGATGAAGCCTTCAGCCTGTGGCTGCTGCTAACCTGTAATGTATTCATGTTACACCCTACCTCTTGCCTTCAGCCAGGCCACTGCTCCAGCTGGATCTAGTGCTCCTACAGCCACAACACGAGACAGGGTAAGGAAGGTAACCTTGCATGAAATTTAAACAATTAAGACTTTCTGTAGGATCTGTTTGGTACTGACCTGTCTTGTAAAATTGATGTGGACTGGCTAAGGAAAAGGTTGGCTGTAGCATCCTACTATTACTCTAGATCGGATGTGGAGTAGTCCTGTATTTTACATGCGAACCTGAAACAGACATGGTCCTGAGTTCATTCATAATGAGCTAAATTCATACCCACAAAGTATTTTCATGGAAACGAAACCTCCAAGTGCAAAAAAAGTCTCAAAAGCTATCTCATCTTTAAGTACCTGGAAGGCAGAAGTTTTGGGTTGCTTTTTGCCAGTCAACTTCCCAACATGCAAGAGTTTCTTGTCTGGTCATGCAAGATCTGTCACCAACAGGACAAACTCAAACAGCTTAGCAGCCTTTGTATCGTGGATGTATAAGAAACATATTCAACATTTCTCTACACAGCCCCAAAAGACCTTGAGACTGAATATATTGGGAGTCTGAACTGTCTTTTAAACATGCGAAGAAACACACAGGAGAAAAAGTGGCAACTGTCTATACGCTTATGGGATTTGCAGGGGAAGGTACAAGCTCTTGTAGGTACATACTCACTGTAAAGTGCCACCTTTGATGGACATGAACCAGAGTGGAAAGAAGAATAAGGGGAATTGGTGTAGTGGGTGTTACAGCAATGACTTCTTCTACCAACAGATTTCAGAGGCACCTCGTAATGATGTAGTCAAGCCACATTTTCAAGGAAAGATAAAAAAAAACTACCTCCCTTTCTAATACAGCTACACGGTTTTTCAGAATGATCCTCAGGAGCTTTTCTGCTTGTTCTTTGCAGCCTGCCTGCAACTTGCAGCATCTCCTAACACAGCAGATGCTTTGAAAAATCCACCCATGAGTCATCCCACGTCTCTGTAAGATTAAACTGGCTCTGGATTGTAAAAATCTGATGAACGGTTATATTAACAAACAACACAACTGCAGCAATCACCGGGGAGCACAAACAGAGGAGTAGTGCCGGTGTGCCGGAGAAGCAGTGACTTAGCCTCCAGGCACTCCAAAATCCAAAGCTGCTGGGACTGATCCATGTGTTGAATCTAGCATTAAATGGCAAAGCAGCACAGACAGAGCAGAGACCTGCATTTGTGGCAAACCAGGGAAAGAAGGGATTTGTGCTTGTATCTGTGGGGCGGAGTAAGGTAGAGGGGGGAGAAAGGCCAGCAGGATTCTTAAGCTGCGCGTGATGTTGTCTGTTAACAGCACGTGGTCTGAGCTGGGCAAAAAGCCTCTCATCGATCTTCAGAGTGCTTTCTCCTGACTATGAACAAGGTTTTACTCTTACCTACGTTGAACTTGGGACATTCAACTTTCGCCTGATTTCCCACCCCTTCTTCTGCCTATGTGTGTGCTGCGTGTGTGTGCATATATATTACAGAACTGCCTGTGCCTGCAGTCAATGTGCAATACTTCAGAGGGAAATAGCTTACACCCTTCTGCTTCATTGCTCATTTAACCATACAAAACATTCAAGCTAAGGAGACTCCTAAGAGATCTGCTTTCTGTCACTCAGATAGAGGCTTCAAATATCAAAGGAATGCAACACCATGTTATTATCACAAGTACATTAACACAGTCTCTGAAACACAACTTTTATGGCTTCTATTTTGTTTTAACGTCCGATACCGTTTTCTTTTATGCTTTGTTTAAAAACATGTGTTGTACAGACTTAGTTATTGTGATTTGGGTTTTGGACAGAATATTTAAAACAAATCTTTAGGCGCAGCAGGTTTACAAAGGCAAATGAGCCAGTCAACTCTTTTTTTTTTTTTTCTTAAGGCCAGAGTACAGCAGTGCCGTATTAGATACCACTTTGATACAGATAAGCTTTATCAGCAACAACAGGGTTCGTGGGAAACAAGCATTCTCTGTTCAGGATACGTCAAAGAGAAGTCTTTGGGGATGTGCTATCAAAAGTCAAACATCAGGCTGACACAATGCGACTTTTTTGACCACATTTTCAGTCTTAAGTTGAATTACTTCAGAAAGAGAGTTTTAATTCATTTGACCTTGAGGATAACGTGTGTAACTGAAAAAGGATTTGATTTTTATCTAATTTGTGGGGTTTTTTTTTTTCTTAGTGATGAAAACCAAGTCCTTATGTGCTTAAAGATTGCATGCATCTCATTTTAAATTTACATTTACAAATACGCTTTATTCAGTGTTAATATTCAGGTAATTTCCAGATTCCTGGGGTATGCAGGAGCAATACTTTTATTTACAACATAACAACATAATTGGATGCTACAAGTGATTATTACCGAGATGTCATTTGAGCATATCAATAAAGACTGCCATGGGATTATTATCTGTCAGGGTTTGAGCAACTTGTCAGAAACAAACTTCTCCATCTTCTGCTTTTTATTTTAAGGGTCAGTCTAAATTAATCCCACCTAAATCTAAGCACTTAATTGAGGCGCCTAAGGCAGAAGAGCAATTTTCCCAGATTCCTGTCTAATCAACAGAGGGGAAATAAGCACTTTCAGACTACCAGTCAGTCAACCTAAAATCTGAATCATCTGGGAGGTGGCCCCTCTTCCTCCACTTTTTTACAAACTTGAGTAACTACAGCTGGCAGAAATGTCTTACTGAAAGACAGTTTTACATGGAAATATATTCTTTACAACATTTAAGTTTAAAGAGGAAGAAAAATAAGAACTGAGGCACCTTTACAACATAAAGAGGTTCATGTTTATTTAAAACAGCATTTTGGCTCCTACAAGAAGATATTTCAGAAAATGGCCAAAATAAAAGCAGAGTGTTCCCACTCCCTCCTTAGATGGGTTCAAAACTCCCCAGCAGAAAGCAAAGGGAGATAAAACTAAGCAAATCAATGTGCAAAGACAGCGCATTGCTTGCCGAAGGTGCTTCCAGTCGGAGACTGAACCAGTGGAAGGATGGCTGCACCTGTAACAGCCAGAATTCAATACCATCAGCCACCGCCTACCTGAGAGCAACTACCCTCTACTGGCTGGGCACCTAAGCAGAAAAGGCAATGGGCTTCTACAAAGCAGTGAGGGCCTGTCTGCCCAGCACTGCCCTGATGAGATCAGATTTGCCAAAGCACTGAAAAGGATGACATCATTTTTTTCCAGGAACAGTTTTAACAGGATATAGAAACCTTATGACAAACTCCAGATATCAACAGCCACTCCCGTTAAGTGTTAATTGTTTAAAAGACCACAAAAATCTGGAGATAAAAGCCAGCAGAATGTTGCTTAGAATTTACCACCGATCATCTATTATATTAATTGGCTCATGAGAAAGTTGCTCTAGATTTTTTTTTTTCCAAATTGAAAAACACTTTTGTATCTATTATAAGACTTAATAAATATCCTTCATCCTTGCCTATTTATAAAATGTTTAGGTTATCCATGTTCTCACCAACCCTCAAGTGAAGTTCTGGGCCAGCATATACACATTCTTCAGTCATCTCCACTGAAACACTGTCTCGCTACCAGTTTCAGGAATTATCTTTCTTCACCATAATTTACTTAGAGAAGTCAGACTACCCTGTCAGTCCCAGGATAAATCTCCGTAGGGAA
>NW_009189468.1:21596-50521 GCF_000690835.1 Fulmarus glacialis
CAATGGCATGGAAGCATGATTACTGCTTGCACACTTCTTGCAGCGGCCTTTCACTCATTTTTAATCACAATGTCTCCTAATGCTTGACAAAGAACACCATGTGACTAAAACAGGGAAAGCCACAACCCTGAGTGGGCATTAAGGAGCCACTACTATCAGCTCTTGCTTTTTTAGACTGTAAATATTTAGTAAATTGGGAACTAAAATTACTCGGTACCGAACAGCTTGAGACATCCTGTCTACTCCTGCACATCGAACAAGGTCTTGGCCAGGAGAATGGCATAGGCTTTGCAGGATGAGAAAGATACGTGGAGCCGCATGTCACTGGCATCCTGCTGGCTTTTTAATTCTTACCAGCTCATGAACACTCCTCGGCAGGTTCATACAAGCTGAGCGAAGGCAGTGACTCCCGAGTCCCAGTGGGAGACCTCTGCAGAGCACACACTGGGGGAGCTGAGGAGGTTGGCCATCACGCCCCAGGTAGGCCTAAGACCTGGTGACCAAACAAGGTGCTGCAGTTCTGCTTCTAGCCATCCGGAGATCACCCCAAGAAAAAAGTCTTCATGTTTGTCGTAAAATAACAGGTCTAAACCAGGTTGAGGAAGTGCAAAGACTAGCAAATACAGAGGTCTGTTATCACTGGAATTTACATCTCATCACCTTTGCTGGTACCAAAAATCTAAAAAAGTAATCAATATGTATCATGGGTACTTACAGCACAGATAATTTCCTCCAAGAACAAAGTGAGGTTTACTCAGTGACAGTATGATAATAGAGATTAGTCCAACCATGGGTTTAGTGTGTGGTTGTCACCTGTGGGACCATTGTATCTGGACATAGTCTTTGCCTCGGAGAGGACTAGTACCTGCTGTCAAGAAAGCAGCAAATGCCAGCAGCCAATACTTCCTGTTGCTCCCATGTGATGGCACGTGCCCACAGCCTCAAGCTGCCCGTACTTTCTCTCTGTAGCCTACAGGGAAAGTGGAAGGGGCTGAAAACCAGGATGTGAGCCAAAACAGGAATTCGATCCCCTCCCAGGTAATTCTTTCCATCCAACATATCACAACTGTAAGCAGACTGTGAACAATTAAGACGAGAAGAAGGTGAATTATGATCATCACTGGCAGTAACCGTTCATTCAGAGGGCACACACTTCCTTCTTGAGTGTAAAGTAACGTGATTCCCTGGCACTGAAACAGGGTGTTCTCCACCTCTAGTTATGTGCTAACCAGGAGACGTGTTTTCATGTTATTTACCAGGATGGCTGTTTTCACCCATGACTCTCAGAGCCTTGCTTGGGTTGAGATTCATCCCTTTTTAACTGCAATTAAGCATCCAGTTGCCCTGGCCTTCCTTCACGGCAAAAGGAAAGAAAGGCTACTTCCAGAGAAATAGTCAGGCCAGCCAAAACCGAATAGACGAACTTGGCCTTCATCTCATTGCTACTTTGCTTCTCCCTCCGGAGACGGAGGTATGCTTATTTCTTGTTATCATTAACATTCATGAGGTATTTTGTCTACTGTGCTGTTAGGAAACAGATAAGTGCTTACACAAAAGATATTACGCATATTAGCTGACATCATCAGCATATTTTAAACAGTCTCCTGAAACTGAATTCAAATGACCAAACTACTAAAGACAAACATTTCCCAATAAAAAATGTAATTCATACCCATTAAGCTACTCTCACCACCAGCTATTTCAGGATATCCTGACATTAAATCAAATATTTAAGGAAGGGCTTACATTTCTTTCTGAGTGATGCTGAATATATCTGGATATGTGCCCTTGCTGGAGATTTATAATTAGGGTTAGCATTACACTGAGTAATTTTAAAAGCTTGAGAAATCACAAGATCTGTTGAGGTCATTTGACATCACATGTGGGTCCAATCCTGAACATAAAAATTCCACAGACCACATGTTTGCTGATGTGCAAAAAGCCATTCATCCTGAAAGCAGCGGAGATGTGAACTTGCCTCATCAACTGCATTTCTTCAACAAAAGCATGACTGTCTCTCTTCCACTCCCGATAATTACGATCAAGAGAGGACACTATTGAAATCCATTTCACTCCTCATAACATCCCTAGATGTTCCTAAAGGCAACAAGTGCATTAAAAGCAACAGATTTCTGTCAGGGCTGAGCTGGGGTGACTGGTGGGCTCCTGCAGATTGTTCCCACCTCTGCAAGGTGGCCAAGGTGGAATTCAACTCACCCAACTTTGGCTGTCTAGAAGTTATGTGTTTAGTCTAAGCTCATTGTCCGGGTTGTCTCTCTGCAGTCGGACAAGACAGAAGTGTGGTGAGAGAAAATTCATCCCATCTGGAGACAGATGTATCACACACCCGGGGTGAATTGCCTATCAGGGGCACCTCTCATTCTACCAACAACTGGGAGAGCCTTTCCTACTCGCTGTGAATCTGATGTTCAAGCAACTAAAATCAGGTGAGATCAACCTTACTCCAAAACTTTAGCACAGGTAAGATTGTATGGTCTGGCACACTTTTTGCTTGCAATTTTTCCACATGCCTGAGATAGGACACACATGGCATTTTCTTCTGGAGAAAGAGGGGCAAATAGAAGAAAGATACATTCTTAAAAAGCTGTGTATTTGTTTTAAGCAAGATAATGGTCTTGAAGCGGCTTAAGAAGACAACAGCAGACAAAGCAGAAATAAAGGTAGCATTGAGAATGTATAACAAGGGGGACAGATCCCCAAAGAGGAGCTACAGCACAGGCTATGAGTAACAGCAAAGCCTTCTGTTTCCTAAGTGTGTTGCCCAACACTTAGGAATCAGAATTATAAGCAAAACGTAAGTCCCATGTTTTCTCATAGTAAAAATAACCAATTCCATTCAACATCATGTTGTGGCCTATACTGAAAAGGAGCTCCAGTAAATTTATTACTAAACACAAACACTGAGCAGTTTTCTACATCTAGAGCATCAATGAAAGGAAACTCAGGACTAAACAACACAACATTCAGTAGCACTATCCTGATCAAAAGAAGAACTTCCATCTTCTTTTCAACTTCAAGTGACGGCTTTACGGAGATTCAGCCTACTGAATAAGGATCGAATTTTGACTTAGCAGACCCATCCTGTAAGGTGCTGAGCACCTGTGCTGAGCGACAGCCTGGCCCTGCAGACACGTGGCACTGCTCTTCAGGAACCGAGCAGCTTGCAAGGCCAGCCGGCTGGAATGGCTCACAGTACTTCCCAGAGCACACATGGCCCCACAGGCAAAATTTTGCTTGCAGAAAATTGCTCAGCAATGGTCTTCAAGAACAATAAAAAAACTCAAACAGGAAAAATGTAAATAAAGCGCCTTATGCGTAGACTACTGCTTCAGGTCTTAAAATAGATGCCAAATAATGGAACAACATGTCTGTCTAATAGCCATACTTTTCTAGTTATGAAGAATTGGCATTATCAATTAAAAGAAACACTTAAGTAACTGATATACGCAGTCTCTGATTCCAGTATCTCCACACTGACGGATCAACAAGTGATTTGGAAAAATATACCTTCTAAAAACCATTAAATAGCTATATAGTTATATAGAAAATACATGTATGCATGGTTTTTTCCCTTCATCACTTAGAGTAACAAACTGAAAAATACCCATGGCACATACAATGTATGCAGTTATACAAGGGGCAATTTATAGCCCTGTTTTAATGACTGTATTTGCCAAAGGCAAAAAATCTGCTTACTGTTATTTCTAGCAATAGTATACTTTACTAAATAGCCAGTCTTGTGTAAAAAAAAAAAAACAAAAACCAAAACCCAGCATAAAACATACACTAACCTTTTATGTTGCTGCTAAGTGGTTTGTGAAATCTGGTATTGCGATTATATTTAAGATGTTTTGTGCAGTCACTATTAGCCAAGTATCCTATGCGGGGGCAGGAGGGACCTCTAAAGTATTCACAACAGGCTTGAAATGCTACACTGTAAAATGCTACACCATGATTTACAGTGCATCACAGAAGCCCATCATAAACAAACAGAAAAATAAATAAAATCAAGCAAACAAACAAGGCTTTGCTTTCTTTGTTGAGAATGTCTGAAGCTGCTCAACGTTGACCACAAAAATAGCCTAAATATTCCGAACCCTACAGCAGTATGTCTTTAACAAAACTGCACCTTTAACCTCTAAATTTTCATAGAAATAACAGTCTAATAATGTAATAACACAGTTGCATGCTAGGATACCAAGCACCACGCTTTGGAAAGAAAAATATCACTCACTAAGTTTTCAACACGTGTCATAAACCAGAGACTCGATCCTGCAGTTAGAGCAATCAATGTAATACTCTGCATACATGATATACTACTATTTCCGATGGCTTCTACATGGAAACAACGGGCACTATTCATATAGAATCACAAGCCACTGCTGCAACACCAAGTATTACATTTTCAAACTGTCAATCACTTATACAAAGACTGATGGAAAATTTCAAACAAAATTTTGCGCTCAAACTCACCTTTCAATACTTACTATTCTGCTTTGCTTTACTTTTCTGAAGAGTTTCACTTCTCATATTAAAAAAACCCAGAAGTACAGACATTGGTCCATTACAGCCATGCACCTTGAACCAGAAACTCTTAATGTCTCCTACCTCAAGAGCGTCACCATGTCTGAATTACTTCGTGAGTACTGTTTTCACCAGTGGGTGAAAAAACCAGTGGGTTTCTCAAACTCAACAACATGCTCTTCTCTCTCTTTTTCTTTTGTGCTGGTCACTACATGGTTATTTTTTAAACGCGTTTCTGGTCACAGAGGCAAGAGGTCACTTTGTCCATAACTGGAAGGCTAATCTACAGTAGCTGTTGCAACCCCAGCTACTGCCTTTCTGACAGACGGGTGCCCAGGAGGCAGCACACGCTGGTGCTCACCAGTCAAGCTGGGGAAAGCCTGCCCCCGGGGCATCAACTGTGTTAGGGGCACCAGCCTTCACATCAGAACTCTGCCCAGAAGTTACTTACTGCTACTGCAAAACTGGTTTGTGTCCTTAAGCCAAGAACGAGCACAGGCAAGGCAAAAGGGCGAGGTTCCTAAAATCCACTAGGACTTGGTGGCAGCCCTCTCTTTAGAAATTCCCCCTACATTCTCACACAGCCAGGGAAAGGGCCAAAACACATTTGGAAATGGTTGTTCTACTTCATTTCTGATGTGTGTACATGTATGTTTTACTCGCAGTCAGTGTCGTTACAGAAAGGCAAACACTATCACAGCCAAGCACATTTCAAAATCATATAGAACTAAAGAGAAGCAGCAGCTTCTACCACTCAATAACCCTTTATTCACAGTTAAAAGTTCACATCCAGTAGAATAAAAATTAATCTCTGATTCTGTCAGGACTGAAACAGTAAAGATTAAATTTCCTAAGCCTTGGAAGCATATCTTTTTGCTTTCTTGACATTTGTTTTTATGGTTGAAACAAACAAACAACAAAAACCCCAACCTTTCAGCCAAGTACCGCAACAGAGAGAGAGAACAGCGAAAGCAACAGCTGCTCTCAGTTGAATCCCAGTTTGCCTAGCATTTTCACCTCAAAAGTCTGAATGCCTGCACTAACAAAAATAAAGCAACCTACTGTAGATTCCCCGAGAGGTGAAGAGAAATCCAAGCAGGAGCTCTGATGAGGAATGTGAGCTAATTTACAGTGGTCAGTTTCTGAGCTACCTTCATTTTTTTCATCTCACAAAAAGGCAAAGCCTAAAAGCAGACTCTGCCACAGGAGTGGCAATAAGCCTCCTAACTAGTCCCACGTGCAGGGACTTAGGTAGGTGATAAATTGTTTCAGGTGCTGCTGTCTTGTAAGTGGATGTCACCTTGCCATCTTTTCCCAGTAGGGCTGGCAAGCCTCAACAGCAGGAGGACACAAAACTCCTTTCCAACTGGTACGTACCACAGCAGTGTGAAAGTAATGGCATTCCTTCACTGAAGGTGGAGGGGAGAGAAGAAGAAAGTGCAAGTGCATTTCAGAGGAGACCTGTGCTGAACAAGATCAGAGAGCTGACCACCAGACAAACTGTATTTGGGGTGGGAGGCAAACAGAACAAAATAAAAACAAGCACGCACAGTGTATTTTAATATTCCTTAATTTGCCACTTTATCTTCAATGTAGCAAGTCTTTTCTCAAAGAGACTGATGCCTAAAAAAAAAAAACAAACAAAAAACCCTTATGCCTTTTTGAACAAAATTTCCAGACTGCTACTACCATCCTCTATGTGCAATTCAAAATAGAAGAAATCCCCCAGAAAGTAAAACAAATTCTTAGAGAAATAATTCAAAATATGGTACCCAGTGAGACCAAGATATCCCAAATGAACATGTTTTTGACAAAGGCAGCAGTAATCTTCCACAAATGCAGGTGAAATCCAGCATGTCTGATCACATACTACTGTTCCTGTATATAGTGATAATTACCCAGAAAAATGAAAAAAAAAACAAACCAAAACAAAACCCAAAACAACCTACCACTATTATTATAGTTCAAGTTTTTTGTAAAAACTCAGCAAATCAATTCCAAAAAATCTGGTACTGTGAACTGTCATGCGATTAACCTAAGTATAGCCAAAATACACTAGATTGGTGAGCATGGAATAACATTCATTTATATATTTAAATGACAAATTATCTGTGTAAGAGATGACTCATTAAGACCTTGCAGCTGCCATTTAGGAAAGCGGTAACGCAAGCAGCAACTGGCCAACTTTCTTCATTTTGCCATTCCAAACTCGTGTCTTGAAAGTCTTTCTCTATGGGTATCTTACATGCCAACTACTAGCAATTGTGATCCTTTAGGAACCAGATTATTGAAAGATTGTGTATTACAGAGAACAAACAACCATGGAAAAGGTACCTCATTTTCAGGTATCACCCTCCTTGACCAAAACCGAATTTGAGACACAAAGGTGAAAGTCTGAGATGGAGGTAGAAGCTTCCATAGAGCTAATCTATGGGAAGCCTAACTGTAAAGGATCTGACACAATGTCCCGTATGTCCACAGACATTGCTTTAAGCGCATTAAACAAGCCAGGACACTGACAGAAATTTCAAATGAAATCTTTTAGGCAACTGAGGTGCAGGTCTTCAGCTCAATTTGCATTCAAATCACTACTGAAAGCCCCCAAAGGTCAACTTAATTTTCTTATTTTTAGTATTCAGGTTTGAAAAGCATGTTCTCAAAGCAAGACTGAAATGTGAGGTAATATAAGCCGCAATGATTAGCTGGGACAATCTCCAGAGAACACTCATTCTGCCTGAATGTTCACATCACTTCCACTACAACTTTTCATACATCACCAGTTAAGGTAGTTACATACTAGCCTAGACTACACCACCTGGGAGGTAAACAGCATACTTTCCCCACTTTATTCTCATGATGCCATTAAATCACTTTACATATTAATGTCTACTTAATCTTTAGGATGAACTGTTAATCAAAAGCAAATGCATACTT
Source organism: Fulmarus glacialis (assembly GCF_000690835.1). Classification (NCBI taxonomy): domain Eukaryota; kingdom Metazoa; phylum Chordata; class Aves; order Procellariiformes; family Procellariidae; genus Fulmarus; species Fulmarus glacialis. The sequence goes on from NW_009189468.1 coordinate 29,076, forward strand.
TTGATTACACTGCTTCCTAGGGGCAGCGTAACCTTATCTCATTCTAGACTACATTACTTTTATTGTAACTAATCAGTCAACATTTGAACATTATATTTAAATGCGCAAAATCCCTAAAATTTGCTCATGTCAAAGATGTGAAAGAAAGAAAGGCCACTTTGTCCTGGGTATGGTTTACAAGCTTAAGATAGCTGGAGGCTCTACTGATTTAGTGCAATTTTTCTCAATTTTCAATGACGAAGATGATGTTGACCATACCTGAACAAAAGCTAGGTGTCAGGAAAGACAGCAAAAGCAGAAATAAAACCCAAGGAACATTATATACTCACATCAGCTGAAGCATGATGTTAATACAAGAACAAATGGGTATTAACCTGGCTATGAATATGTTTAGACTAGAAATTAGAAGAAATTTTATAACTGGTTAATTAGTGAGGTTCTGGAAGAGTTTTCCATAGTGAATAACAGGGCAGTAAATGTAAGTACATTTAAGATGGAGTCAAAATAAATTTCGGATGGGATTATATAACATGGCTGCTTGCAATAAGAGAGGACTCTGCTCAGTAACCCAGAAAATCAAGTCCCATCCTATATTCCCAAAGACAACCTAAAGGAACCAAGCAATGCCAACTCATGATTTTGTCATGAGCATGGAATTTTTCTTCTTTAAGTCCCCATTACTGAGGCTGATGGGAGAATCTGTTTTAAATTTAAAGAGTGAATAAATAAAGTGTTAGCCTGGGGTTTGAGGAGAAACATTTTTAAAATATGAACTCTGCAAGCTCAAAAACCAGAAGGCAAATAAAAAGAACAAAACATCTGTTACTTCTTAAAAATCTCATGGTTTCTAAGCCACTGGGGGCAGAGGGAGGCTGATTCATGATTTCTGAATGCTTAGGTTGACAATTCAAAGAAGCAAAGTGTGAAGGAGTCCAAAACCTAGCACACAAAAGCACTAGGATGCCTAAAAATGGAAGAGTGTAGATGCCGAATTTAAACATTCAACTTTCAAATGAGACTTCTTCAACTTCTTTTCTGCTGCTGCTGCTTTTGAGCAGCAAGCAGCTATGAGCTTTGACCACAGCCCTCTGGTTGCTCAAGAGCTCGCTCTCAGTCTGTTGTCCTGGCCACAATGTTTTTTGTTTTGCAGCTGCTTTGAGGTCTTCTCCCTTGGTTTTGTCCTGATTCATTGCCAGCCACAGTTCCTCCTCCTCTAGAAGTTGGTTGTTTCTGAGCAAAAGTCAATGGATCTATTAAGAAAAACCCTGTAAAATTATGCTGACATATAAGGCAAGCCATGGACTCAGTCCCATTACTAATGGGCTTGTAAAACCCCAGCTAATTTTAAAAACTCCAGCACTTTTCAGGTTTAGGATAGCTTCATCTCAGTTTTTAAAAGACAACTTACCTCTCAAATGTTTACTCACATTCTTCTGCATATCTGCACTCAAATGATACCAATGTACTGCAGTAATTTTAAAAATAATTGTTACAATTTGAAAATTAATTTCTATTATTCCCAGCAGACTCCTGAGAGCTATTTATTCAACTTTCAAGGCAGCATCAAACACAAGTATTTGGTAGAGGTAATGAGGATGACTGAGAGTTCTTATTTGTTTTTCAAGATGTGGGCAGACATGAGTTTCAAGCACAAATGGTGGGTCCCTGAAGAACTCCTTTCCCCCGTATGGTGCCCTGCCTGCAGTACTTCCACAGCTGCTGTGGCTCTCTGGTCTCATCCCTTCACATTTCCCTGATATTTTTCCAGCTTTGACCACTTTGCCTCTTTATACCATCTGCCACCTTTGACATGACACATCAGAGAAGCAGGAGTCTCTTCCTACAGTACAACATCAGGACGCAGTAAGACCTTACCTTTACCTTGACAGCCTGAACAAAGTGCAGCTACAAGGGGAAAAAAAACCCCAATAAAAACCAGCCGTGCACTCTGCTACACTAACAGCAAGCCCTGCATAATTTACAGAGCAAAACTGCTTCAATATTGATCAGATTCTTGATGGGAAGATCAAACCTCCAAACCTCTCACTCTCTCTTGTGACAAACAATTGCATTTTGGTTTGAATTTCACGCAGTACAGGTGCCATACTGTAGGCTTTGCACTCAAATTATATTTGATGAGTTTGAAGGCACTTTGGACTCATATTACAGTGGGTAAGCAAGCATCCCATTACTGTCCAAAGAGAATGTTTGTCTAAATAAAAAGAGCCTGTTGGGTACTGACACCAATCATGGGAACACATTCTTATATTCTCCAAAAAGAAAATTTGGGGAAGATATTTCAGACAGCTTTGATAAACAGCGGGCATTGGAAAATTCCTTTAAAAAATGGGCTACATAAAAAATAACACTTTAGTGTGTCAGTAGTAAAACAATAAGCTCTTGTTTTACATTGGTTTTCTTTTTTAAAGCTGCAAAGTCATACTCAAACTTTTCCACCTTTACTCTACCTTATGTTAATAGGCAATATGAGTCAGGAGGTAACAAATATCAACCTCTAAACCTCTTCACAAATACATTCCACCTGGGCTTTGGTCTTCTCCATCCCAACACCAAGTACACTTCATATCAAATTCAAGTTTAGTGAGAAAACACATCCACGACCTCTGGATGCAACTGAAGCATTTTCATCAGCAAGGTCCAAAGCCAGGCCCCCTCAGCCTGCTCTCATTGAGGCCACAAAAACACAGAGGAGCATCTAAAACTCTCTCGGCTCTTTCTGCTGGCTGGGTTCAGGGTCCCCACTCAGCGCAAGGAATGACACTTATCTAAAGCACTCTGCTCTTGCTGGTCAACATTTCACACGGCTAACTCTGAGTGTTTATCCCTCTCCAGATGCCTAACACCCAGCAGAGCAAAGCCAAAGCTTCTCAATGAATCTGTAACACAAAGTTATTACCTAAAGAGCCAGTAATGAACAGTGTCACATCCGTGAATGGAAAGATTTATAGATTTATTTTCATCGTTCAGCTCCCCTCTGTATTTTAGAAGATAATTATAAAAGCAGAAAACAAGACTATTTTTAAAATTCTTCTTAGTTGGTATTTGCTGCTTACTGCTTGTACATTAGCGAAAGGTGGCCATTAAGACACAGTCTGGGCCATCGGTTTCCCTCAAGCACTGCGGCTGCTATAGCAGAATTGCTGCTTTGGACCTTGGAAGCAGTTGCTGACCTTGAATTTGCATGAAAAGGTTAAGTATTTTAGTGGTAACAAAACAACTGTTCTATGCGTAATAGTTTTATATTATCCCAAGGGCCATGATTTTGTTTATAATTACTCAGAAATAACTTGTTCATAGCATAAACTCTCTTACTTGAGCACATCTCTACAGGTGCATTAGCCTGTTATGCCTGCAATCCAGAAGATGAGAATTCAAATCCCTTTCCATATTTTTTTAAGCATTGTTTCTGAATGCACAGTTGGAAGAAAATTACACAAGCATAACCCTGTCTGTCCTCCTTCCAACCCGAAAAGCAAACTACAATATAGCTAGCAGAAGAAAAATCTGCTAAGATCTTCAAGAAGTCCTTAATCTATAATTAATGTCAACATCCTTTAAAGTCTGTAATTCTTGCATCTCACATTCATATTTTAAAGGTACAGTAGTTCTGAATTATGCTGGGTATGGAGACAGTTTAAAAATTAATGAAATAGCATTACATTTAACAGATAGCAATATAAATAGCATTGTTTTTCATAAGGTAGGAACTCATTTTTTCTTTAAGAAAAAGATTGCTAAGCACCACTTGTTAAAATTACAATCTGTAACCTTTTCATTTTACTTTGTCTGCTTATCTATGATCCTAATAGTTTGCATGCTAGCGTTCCTCAACCCACCACAGGCATTGGTGTGAACTAATTGCTGTGAATTAATTTTTCTCCATCAAACCTAATATCCAGCAATGCACTGATGTGCTGTGAATTTTTCAACACATACAATGACTTTCTGAGTCATGCCCACTCACTTTAAAAAGATGTAGTCACATTTAAAAAGCAACCAGTTAAGTGCATTTCAAGAAATATTCAACTCGCCATTGGCCACTCTTTCTGCAACTAGTGCCTACAGCTCATGAAACTGTTGCTTTGGTAATGAAACCATCACTCTTTCTCCGCCTCATTGTCTTTCTCCTGAATTCTGTTTTCCTGGAATTATGTTCTATAGGTAAAAATCCCTGCAAGCAGCCCAATCCAAAAGTTCTTCCATAAATAATCTTTTTGTCCCCATTTGAATCTGTCTACTTCTAATGAAGGCACTTGGATTTATGCCCAATGCTTGCAGTAAGTCCTCGCAAGATTATCCTATCACTGAGCACAGGACTCTCTTGCCGTCAGTTAAGAGAGGGCATACACTTCAGCGCTGCTATGGAGGGGGACACTCAAATCCCAGTAAAATACAGCTTCCTCACTGGGGTAAGACACACAAAAGGAAAGCACCATATTCCAATTGAAGAAGAAGTGTCAACATTGTTGTAGCATTTGTTGTTGAACCATCAGTACTGGAAAAGTCAACTGGATATGGCCAGCAGCAGGAAGATTTTTTAGTCTTTACAATACTCCATCAACAAAAATTTGAAGATGGCAACTCTAGGCAGCCACTACCACTGAAGGAGATTGGAGACAGATGAAGAGTCAAGTGTTAGCATTTCAGTTTGGATTCGGTTTGGATGCAATGGTGCTTGCAAGCAAAGGCACAACTGGGAGGTATACAAGCTGTAAAGCCTCCAAATGCTCCTACATTTATTTGGATAACTTATTTTAAGTAGACGGCACATGAAAAACATGCTAAGTGCCATGGAAGTAGGTAGAGCCACCTACAGTTGGGTTTGTCAGGCACTTTCCATTATTAAACACTGTTTTCAGTTACTTTAAAAATTTTGCTAGGTCATGTTCCATACTAAGCGGATTTTCTTAGGAAATTTTCAACCACAGCAGTTTAGGCAAACTACTAAAAATGACAAAAGGGAAACATCCACTGTTTTCTCATCTTAACCAGTCTTGCAAATATTTTTTTGCAAAGGTTCAGTTGGTATCATGCTTCTGAAAAGGGGCTTAAAATCTGGATAAGGAATAGTCTAAGGTCAGAATCATTCCAGGAAGAAGTACACGATTTTGAGAAAGTCTAATTTGTGGCATAATACATCTGTATCAGAACCTGGAATAAGGCTGCAGTCTTAATCCTACAATGTGCTTATGTTTGAAGGCTCAACTTAACAACGGGAACATTTTTTTAGACATTTTTATTCAACTATTTCCGATTTTTTTTTTTAAATCACTTTTGTGAAAGCTCCATCCCAGCGAACCAAAATGCTTCACAATAAAAGAATCAACACAAACACACATCTACCCCCTCCCACCAGAAAATATCCAAAAGATTGATTGAGAGCTGAAGACAGTGAACAGAGTGAAAATGATTATCATATGATCATTTTCCCTTTGATTCCAACATTGTCTTCTGGAAGGACTTAATGATTTCAGCTTCTTATAGTCTCAAACTAATGTAGGATTTAGCTTTACAAACGTGCAATCTACTGCAGCATCGGATATTTTGGCAGTAGAGAGGAGCACACATTGAAATTATTTTGAAGCTGTCATTTGCATGTACCCAGACAAGCACGCAAAATCAAACTGAGATATTGTTCAAAGTCCCCTAGGAGATCCCCACATTTCAAGCTCTCTCTCCCCCTGCAACTACACTGCTGTTTCCCGTTAAAAGTCATCTCAATCACAGAGAAGCTTGCATTAGTAATTCCCAACAGGGACTGCAATTTGTTGGTGTATCATCTCTTGAATGCCCAGGAGAACAGTGCCAAGATGCTGGACATCTGAACATCCCTGCACTTGTGGCAACTGAAGCTCTTTTGCAACTGAAATTGCCCCTAACACCAGAAAAGGGTGAGGGTTGAAAACCTCCTTATACAATCTGAACACACAGAGAACGTAGTGACAATAATTTCTTCAGCAATATGCGAACAGGAGACTAAAATTAACTTTAGCTGTACTGCAGATCAGAGCCAGGAGGTTTTCCCTTTGTCTGTATCCCCTAGCTCTGAAGGCACAAGCCCTGCCAGCTCCTAGGCTAGCCCAAAGTCCTGAGGTTTGCCTACCCCGGGGAAAGGCACATTTCATAAAGCGAGCCTTCCCGGGGGTTCACCTTCATTCAAATCTTCCCAAACCTTCTGCTCCTCCGAAGAACAGCAAGAATATTAATTAAAACGTTCTTTTCCTGATAGATTACATCCTGCCCTTAACGAACTTGCAGAAATGTTAATGCTCTTTGGGTAGGATTAAACTGTCTAGTCTCTTCTTCAGAGGCAAACTGAACAAGATAGTGTCTGCCTGCTGCTTAACCAAAAAGAAACAATCTGTCAGGAGGAAAACGCTCCTTTCCCTTTGGCAGGATGATGTTCAAATCTGAAGGTGAAGTCTTTTCCTGTGCTGAAATAGATCCTGAAATAGATCTCAAACGCTGGCACTTGACAAGCCTACTCTATCAAAGCAATCGAAGAGTATTACTGCATGCAGTTCATTGCTAGCTCTTCTTTGAGAGCGAGCAATGATTGTAACTTTGCAATAAAAACAAGAGTCAGAAACCACGATCCCCAGCACTGGCCTCTGGGGAAAATCATGGCACATACAACTTGGCAGAACCAAAGCCAGGCACAAAAGGAAGAGCTGCTGAAATGGGCCTCGGAGTTCGCTCTGTTCTTACACCCGTGCTGGTGGCAGCACCTTTGAGGAACAGCTGGATTTGGGGCCACCATCGGCCCCCAACCTTCTGCTCCAGGCTGCCTGCATGCACAGTGCCCTTCCCTGGTGCACCCAAGTGGGTTTGCTGGATGTGGACGGTGTGTAACAAGCAAGCTTTCTTGAAATGAGTTGGCCCTTTAAACATGTTATACCAATTTCTTTCTGCTGACCCTTCCGCCTTGTGGTGGGGGGACCTCAGCTGGTAGGTAAACCCCTACCCAGTCACTCACACCTGAACACAAGGAGAGATTTCTTCTTTTCCTTCTTAGACTGGTACTTGAAGATAAAGATATGTAGTGGTGACATGCACAGTTATACAACTGGTTTATGTATAAAACTCCGCCTGTCTTTTGGAGCAAAGAACAATCTCCAGAAATCTGTAGTATCTTTTATTTTTTGGAAACACACCTCCATATTTCTCTTACATCAAAACTATTAAGCATAAACAAGATACAGGCCTGTTAAGTCTCACCCTCACAGCATGTAACTTGCAGTTGGCCTCCCACAGCTCTCCAAGTTTTTACACACCGGCAAAACTATTGTTTCCTTTCTGCTCCTCATGGCTGTCGTTTGGGCTGTGGCTCGTTGGCCAGGCCTTCACTGGAAGAGATACTTTCTGAGCAGCAGACTCTCTGTTGCCATGTGGAGCTTCTCTTCTGTGACCCTCGTGTGCCAAACACCATCCCCACCTTACTGTATGACTCCCTGACCTGGTTTCTCTCAAACTGGATTTTAGGCAAGTTCATCAGTCTGACAAGAGACTTCTGTGGAGCCCAGAAAAATAATTACAAGCACTCACTCATACTTTGGCTGCGTTTGAAGCCCTACTTCCAAAGTACAGCACCTCAAGTTTCATCATACAAAAACACCTGCATAGTCAATCATGACAAATTTATAAAATTTCTGCAGCATTACATGGTACTTTGCAAAAATATAGATGTATTTTCCTATAAAGACCCTACTCTTAACTAAATTCACAAGCCATCTTTCCTCCCTTGCCTACTCTCCAAAAAAAAAGAAAAAAAAAGAAATCAGCCTTGCCTACTCTCCAAAAAAAAGAAGAAAAAAAAAAAATCAGCAAAATCTTCATCAATACGAACTCTGCTGATAGGGACTGTAAATTGCTAATTAATCTGAGGACTGCATCTTCTTTTCTTATTGTATAGCAACCGCAAGCAGCATAGTATCTGCCTGCACTTCTATTAATTCATCAAGAAAGTTACCACACATGAGAATCAAAATTCCTGTGTTGAACAGCTTTGTCATCCCTGTTCTACAATTACAGAAGGAGGGAAACTGGCACTGAGCCACATTTTATGATTCTTTGGGCACTGAGCCCACAAGTGTGCACTAGCAAGCTTTGCCATGTTCAGAACTGTCACCAAGGAAGCAAGTTTTTTTCCTTTCCCTTTTAAGCACTCATAGGGTCTCACCATGCCAAGGACAGAATCAGGCACAAGAAGAAAGATCTCATATTCATCTTTATCAATATCACATGAATCTTTCTAGTGATAAATTTAACATAATAAATGAGATAAACATCTTATTCCTCACTCAGCTGTCAACAGAAAAAAAATTACGGTTACTGTTAAATACCTCACTAAGATGTATGGAGATCACTCGGGTAGAGTGCAAAGAAGCTAGTATGCCATGTTATGCATGTCAGAAATGAAGAAGATTGACTGGGAACATTTCTGAGTCTGGAGTATGCTAGACTTTTCTTCCCCCTAAAAGTACTCAGTATTCTGAATGGCAAACTAAAACATGCATAAATATTTAACATAAATTTTGTGAATGGCGCATTAGGAACTCTGAAATCTCACCTTCCTTTTTCTTATCGAAAAAGGAAAGAAGTAACATGTTATGGAAAGTTACTTGAGCTTATTCCCTTGTAGTCTATCCCTTAAAAATAAAAGAATTATGATACGTCAAGTACAAAATTCAGAGTTCAGACATACCCAGATTAACCATTTTTTCCTGCATGCTATTTGAAAAAACACATCAAAACACACTATTTCTTCGTTTTAGGAGTGCGTTGCCAAACACCTCTGCTGCTGGCACCTCTGTTCTCCCCTTTCTATCTTGCCACCTGGTCTCACCACAGCTCGTTAGAGATCCTTCCTCCAGGTTCCCTGGTGGAGGCTGGGAAGAGAGACACAAACACAAGGAAATTCTCCTTTGTTATGGCTTAAACATGCTTAAGATTGTTTAAGGGGTTGTTTTGAAACCTACACAATAAAAATCAGATTAAGTAAGAATGAAGGTGTAATTTAAAGTGAGTATTTTTAGCAAATGTAGATGTATACTTTTCACAATTTAAAGAAGACAAGGCTTTCTCAGGTAAGCTGTAGGGGCAAAAAGGAAAGGGAATGTCTTACATCTGCTGAAAATACTTTCCCTCTCTGTGCTTTGATCAGTCTGTCATCCTCCCTTGCCACCTAGCAACTACCACTTTTCTCCCCTTAATCAAGCCAAGCCCAGTTCCACCTCCCCAGTCAGGGGCAGGCACTGCCATTCTCCAGATCACATTTCTCTGGGCACATCTGCTCTCTGAACAGGGAAACAATATACACATATGCTGGCTTTGCACACGCTTATTTTTTTTCTGCTGGGTTCTGCACTATTCTTTTGAAACAGGTAAATCAGCATTTTCCTCAGCAACTCGACACCTTCAGCTCTTCTGAAATAGCAGAGACAAAGCACCAGATCTTCTGCCCCAGCTGAAACATTTGCACCCCCTTTGGTAAAGTGTACCCTAAGAATTTCCATTTCCCCTTCAGCTGGCTGGAGCAAAGGCAGCGCAGTCCCAGTTAAATAAACACTCTGCACTTACGTGCTGCGACCAGCGTGCAGCAGTTCCAAGGACAAGTTACGCTTCTCACAACAGCAAGTTAGCAGAGATCAAAAGGGATGATAAAGAACTTAACTTTGCCACACTAGAGCTTGCTCACTAAAGCTCGTAAGAAGTTACTGAATAATTTATTCGAGAACAAAAAAACCCCTTTATGTTTGAAGGTGGCAAATGGCCTCATTTCCAAAGCTGTTAATTCAACACCTCTAAATTAGCATCTCAGAGAAATGTATTTATTAACCATAAAACGAGGTTTCACAGATTTTACTTTCTCAGCTGAGTATTATACCTACTATGGGGGATTAAAGGTATGTAGCACTATTACCCTTTCTTTTCCCACCCCAAAAGCTGTTGCAATTTATTAAATTCCTTGTAACTTAATTTTAAAACATAGTATCTCTTAATTTTGTTGCATCTTTTTTCCTTCCTGGTTTTACTACACCTTCTTTCCAGCTTCTGCACCATATTTTCTGAATGGCTTTGTATTTTGCGTTACCCCTTTCCTTCTCCACTGCCGTCTCTTTTTCCACGGGCTGTGCATTCCTACCTACACTGGATTTTCTGCTCCTTTCTACGTGTTCCCAGTAAGAGGGTTCCCCATGCAGATCCACCAGGCGAGACCCACTCGCCTCTCCTCTCTCCCCTGCATCTTGGCAGGTACAAGCCTGATCCATTCGCACCGGCTGAGAAGCAAAAGGCAGATATTGCAGGCAACCTAATGGCTATTCCTACGAAGCAGGCAGCTGCCAGGCAGGATGTTTACCTCTCTCAAAAGTAGCTCCTTGCACATTCCCAGATGGCGTGGGCGTCTGGAGAAGGAAGGGGAAGGTAGCAAAGTGCAGCATTGATAAGCATGGGCTGAAGCTTTTGCAAAAACCTGGGCCAAAGGATGAGGCAGTACTAGGCCAACCAATGGACCGGCAGCTTCTGAGCAAGGACATAACATGGCAACAGAAAGATGCAGTAAAAGCAAGCCATGAGACTCAGCAAATCCCCGACTGCCTGAGACACTCAGCTGAGGCCCTCCCGGGCCTTTCCATGGGAAACTCTTCAGGTTCACAATGAATCCACCTGCTTGGCCACCACCAGCTCATCCAACATCGTCCCAGCGCTCCAGACGCCTTCTCCAGCTGTCTGAAAGGATGCTAAAACCAAGGGCCTAATGGCAGCCTAGGTCAGAAGGGCTCTAAGGAAAGCCAGCGTAACCTCTGCAAGGGCACCACGCTGTTCCTGGCAGTGATGTCCTTCACTTTTCTCCTCCTCGCTTCTCCCAATACACTCACACTCAGGCAAATGGGAACACATACAGTCTTCCTCACGCCATAGTTGCACTGCTTGAAAAATACCAGGACATCTACGAAAACAGGGGACTAAATTCATATTTATCCACCATCCAAGGGAGTAACAGAGGAAAGAAGTCTTTCCTCCTCACTTAAAGGAATCCCTACGGGGATCCCCTCTGGTGAGCCCTATCCCACTCTGCCAACTCTCATCCTTTTAAACATGTGTCCTGTGATTTTCCTAAAACTCCAGAATCTGGAATCATGTATCCAATACATGACACAATGATATTTCATTCAGAAAAAGAACAGTCTAGCTTTCACAGTTTCATATGAAAGATTAAAAGCCCAATCCATACACAATCTAAAAATCTCCAGAAAACACAGATAAAAGGGGAATTACTTTTCCCACTTCTTATGTTTTTAAAGCTTATTTTCTGATGTTTGAATATAGCAATATCATGTCCTTCAACAGACCACAGGGACTCTCTCTCGCATGGCCTATGACTTGCACGTACCTGCTCAGAAGTTTCTCTCCAATCGCCCCATGCTCCCCACAGGCTCTCTGAAGAAAGAAAGGTCACTCTTGCCACATTTGCTCTAACTGACTCTAGATTTGCCTTCTGAAAGGGATAAGAGTAATAAAGCATGACATACCGGACTCTTTCCTATACTACACCCTCCTCCCACCCCCGACTGACTTTCATGTTCTTCACCTGTAAACAGATGCCTCTCTTTTCCACTTTGGGTAGGATCTTGCATTTTGATAAGAGGGAACAGGAAGCTATCACATGGTGAAGCAGAAGAGAATTTCTTCCCTAGCCCTCCTCAAACATCGGTTGAACCTAAATGTTTTAAAACTTCCCCTGATTGCTATTCCCCATACAACGCAAGTTAGGTGCGGGTCAGCAAACTGGGAGGTTGTTGGTTATCCTACATTAACTGCACCAGCCCTGAAACTTTCCAACACAATTCAATCTGAATTGAGTGTCTAGATTAAAAAAAGTTTCGTTGTGTCCTCTAGCACTTGACTGAGATTTATGCACAGGCAGAGTAGGATGACACCTTTTAGAGTGATACCTTACTAGATTCAAAGTTTTGATGAACCCTGTTCACATGAGCAGGGCTCAAGCAGCCCAGGAGCTGCACAGCACAGCTGAGACACAATAGCAGTACTAAGTATTACAGTTCTTCAGCTCCTGCCCACATTTTATACTGCATCCATTTGATTACTCTTTTGATTTCACAAAGGAATTAAAAAACGTAAGTTCTGTGCATGCACAATACTTTATCACATAGCACCTATAATACTCCCCAAAATACACTGCATAATGTAACATCATGAATCTCCGTTATCTGTAATGGCAATGTTCCTGCACTAACTTCACTAAGTATACATTGATCCAACAAGGAAAAGAAGTTAAATAGCCAGGCCAAAGAAAAACTGGGAAGCCTAAACAACACATCATAAAATAAACAATTACCAAGTCAAACTGCCACTGCCAAGAAAAGGCTGGGAGGGGAAGGTGGCAGGGCTCTTTCTTTCTTTTTCTTCTTTTTTTTTAACAAGGAAAGAAAAAAAAACCTGCTTAGAAAACTGACACCTACATGCAAACGCTGCTTCAAAGCTTTTAGCACAATCTCCCAGGGCAGAACAATAGCAGCTCTGTGCTCATAACCAGCTCAGGCTATTCCAGGCAGGAAGAGGGTGCCCTCACCTTTTACAGCAAATGTATTTCTCTGTGATGCTTGGGTCTATGAAATCTGTCTCAACCTCTCGAAAATTCAGTCTCCAAAGCAGGACAATGGGCAGCAAGTAGGTACTCCAGTGACAGAGGCTGCGGTTAGATGCTTTTAGCAACATTTGCCAACCTCAGTCTTGCCCATTTTCTGCTGTACTCAGGCTGGAAAAGAGGCAGAACCACATTTAGAAATAAAGCTGCATTTCAAAGCACCCCTTGTTCCTCGAATGTCCTTACAGTGCCTGCAAGTGAGCAAAAGGATAACAATGTGCAACAGATACTCTTTATCTTGCTAAATAAGAGGAAAGCACTGATTGAGCATGAGAGCTGTCTACCTGTTAAAAAAAAAAAAAAAATCAGCTGTCTGCTGTCAAGTCTATTAAAAAAAATCCTAAATTAGGCCAGATACAGAGGGTTGGCTTATTCTGTTCAGGGAGCTGGACTGTGTTATAGCTGCCACAGGATCTAACATACTGCTTCCACAGGTTGCCCCAAGGAGGCCTGACCTAAATAAGAATTTATCAGATGCCCCAAGATCAGCATTGATCCATTCAGGGCTTTAAACATCACTTTTGAGCTCTGGGCTCATCTCAGCAACGGAAGTTAAAAATATCAAACGTTTTTCTATGAAAACCAGTCTTTCTCAACCAGGAAAATAAAGAGAGCAGGGACAACAGCTATGGCAGAGAGCTGAAAGCATTTCTTGCAGTGAGCCAGGCGAGCTGCTGTGGCTTTTGCCCGTTTTTACGGCATGACTGGAGAGGTGCTTGTTGCCTGACCTGCATGTGGCCACCCCTATCACACACCATCAAACTCACGCAAGCATCTTTGCTGTGCACCTTGGCAGATACGGTCCCATCCCAGGACTTCTGGTGGAAAAAGCCCAGGAGTACCTAGTACCACAGCTCCATCCCTGCAGAGGTCCGAACAGTTGTGAGAAGAGGGCAGAGGAAAGCAAGCCGCCAGCTGGATGAACTCTCCTGGCAGAAAGGCACTTGGCACCACTGTTTGCCATGTAACATATATAAAAGTTCACCACATGATTATTTCAATCAAAAGCATGGTTTATGTTGTCACCCAGAGAAATGTCTTATTTCCGTATATTCCCTGCACACCCAGAACGATTAACTGCCTGCAGTAAAGCGCATAGGCTTTAATTCTGACAGTGGGTTTTTTGTTTTAAAGATACCTGGTGACCTCTGTAGTCTTACAGAGCACAGTAATGTTCTTCCATTTCTTACAGAGGATGGTGGAAAAACAAAACAATGCAACAAAGCTGTTTATATCAGTTGTAGCAGTTGCATGCAACCATCCTGTTTGCTAGGCTCTTCAAATCTCAGAGCACTGTGGTTGAAGTATCCCATCATATTGGAAAAGCAGTTTTCTCTAAATAAACTCATGCAAGTTTTTTCCCCCAGAGTAGTAGATAATTTTAGCGCTGTAAAAGACTTCCAGAATTGTTTCTGTACCGCAGTGTAAAGGGAACTGATAAGAGAAAGGCACACTCAGAAGATTTTAATGCAAGTTTTGCATTACTGTGCAAGTAACAGTTAATCCAGAAAGGTCCATGACTTTCACGTTAAGATGGAAAAACTTGCTGACAGGACAAAAACATCATCAAAATCCTTCCTCCCAAATCTAAAACCCTCAGAGGAACAGAAGATGTATGTCAGGTAAGTTATTCTAGACACATACTTCTGTATCTTGCAATGTGAGTGGAGACTGTGGTGTGATACTATCCACAGTAAGTGCTCCGTAAGGGATACAAGTTTTGACTATCATTTACAGAAAGTGCAAATGATACTAAAAAAACCCAAGGAAAAAAGCAAATCAGAAATAATGGTTCACCAGAAATATCCTGAAGTTATCTCTTTTTCAAAAATCTTGAAATCTTATTTTAGTGTAAAGGTAATAAAATCCACTGAATTTAAAACACTTGTTTGCTCCTGACTTACACTCATGCTTGCTACTCTCCATTGAGATGCTCCTTGCCTCCATATTTGAGAAAGAGCAACTGGCACAAAGGGAAGCGATTCAGTTAAAACCCTATCGGGAAAAAAACAAAAAAAGCCACATGTTGGGCTTTCTGCCAAATGCCCGTGGCTTCTCAGGACAAGTAAGCAAACAGCCTTATTTCTGTTAGGACACCTGCAACAGCAGAAATGTCATCAAATCCATAAACAGTTACTGACCTGCCAGAACAAATGTCATAAAATGAAATTAAGGCCCATCATCCAGTTAAAAGGATTTCTGAGAGCGATTTACAAGGGCAATCTATACACGCTTACCCAGGGCAGTATGTGATTAGCAGCGCTCTGTCACAGCTGATCTGGCATCTCACAGCCCTCACCGTGCCTAGGGCTTCACGGGGTGGGGAGCACATTCGCGGGGCAAACAACCTGCACTCCTGTTAATAAATACCGACTCCCATTTCAAACTCCAACTTCAAAGTGCTGCTTACGTCTCCTTGGAAAGAAAAACTGAGTGACTTCCCTTCAACTGTACTCATCCGCGGTGAATTTTGCTATCAGTAAGCCAACATGTAATTACAATCATCCATCCATAAAAGCTGGGGGATGGAAAGAGAAAAAGAGACATGACCTTATTTCTTAGGAATTAAGGAGAGAATCGGGGATTTTCCAAGAATCCAGAAACCGGAAAACAAGAGCAATTGAAAACTTCTGGCCGTTGTTTCTTCCGATATGTATCTGGATCCTCACATACGTATACATGTGCATGGTACACCACTGCTTTAAACGATAATAGGGAATTACCAGATCAAGATGACCTTCACTTCTGAACACAATGGCACTCGCACCACCAAGAGGCATCTCAAGTGATACGGTCTGGACTCGGCTCCATTTCTTGGTCTATTCACCCAGGCAAGATCAGCTACTGGATAAACATCAGAGAGATGCTTATCGCAGGGACTCGACTACCTCACCGCTTCGAAAGAAAATCAGTTGCCCGAAAACGCCGGCAGTTTAGGAAGCAAAATTTCCCTCTTCCCCTGGATTTAGGAGAATCATATCATTGGCAAAGAGCAGCTGCCTGCCGAAGGCCGGTATCTGTTATTGAGCCAGCCCAGAACCCTGTAAAGGAAACTGCAAGGAGCTAGTAATTAGGTCAGCAGTGTCAAAAAACCCCAAAGGCTGCAACCCAGAGAAGGTTTCCAGAGGAAGTGATTACCCAGACATTCACAAGACATGTAGTCCACCTTCACAGCAAAAGCTGCAAAATAAAGGCTATAAGGTTGAAGTGAAGGAAATGAAAATACATGAAAGTAGTTTAGAACAGAAATGCTATAAAAAATGTGAGATACAAGTTGGCCAAGTATTAATATTTTTAAGGCGATAAAGATAATTCTGCAAATTTATCAACAGAGAATAAAATCATCATATTTCAAAAAGTCTTTTCTCTCAGCATGAAAAAAAATTTACATGGCCCATCAAGCAAACACTGAGTCATACAGATTTCTCCAGACTGACTGGAAAAGTAGGTATCTGTCCGAGGATAATCTGTACAAAACCTGAAATTCAAGTGCATTGATTTGATCCCCTGCAGATTTAGACAAAAAGAAGGGAAAAGCCAAAATAGGAAGCTGAAAACACCTTTATCTTGAATTGAAGCAGCAATTCAAACCGAACACCATGCCAAAGCCAAATAAATATGATTATCAATACAGAGGGTTTTGTTGTCTAATAGTGACAACAAATGCAAACACTCTGTAAAAGCAGAGCAGATGGTTTTAACAGTTCACTGCATGTAAACTTCTCTAGCATCAAGGGTGAAGGAATAAGAATACATGCATCAATTAAATTTCCCCTTACAGTATCACCCAACAGCTTGTGATTTCTCTTTTCACCCAAATCAGAAATTTTCTAGGAAAGAATGTGGAGGCGTCCTTAAAGCAGAAAGGTCAGTGGTAATGGCAGAAATCCAGGCAGAAGGAAAAGAAAATCTTGGAGGCAGATAAGAAGCAATGATTGTAAACAGGTGGCATTCTCACCGCCATCTCATCTGAAGCGACTGTTTGCTCATAATTCAGTAATATCCAAAAAACGTTCCTCGGAGAGGTGGTATGGGGCCCCGTCCATACACATTGCTTCCTTGACATATTGTACATCTAATCTACCCTGTGTACAAATTAAGAAGGTGTTTTGGCTGCTGATCTGGGAAAAACGGTGCAGTCTTTCAATCAGGGTTCTTTTTTTCCCTGTGCAGCATAGCCAGTAATAACAATAATTTTTTAAAAATTGAGATTTATATAGACTCTGCGAAGTGCTTAGCCCTTTGAAGAACCAATTTCACTCACCAAGCCATACTGACTAAGAAAAATAAGAAGCAGCTTAAGAGAATGTGAACTTGCAATTTTTAGTTATGCTTGCCGAAGCTGCCATAGGACAGCCTTTTCAGCACTGCAGTTGGGTTTTACATATGCAAAGCTACACAATTCCAAAGGAAGACAAAACTCCAGATGTCAAATAGCATCCCAACTCCCCAACTTTTTATTTCCTAATGTGGAGTTTAGAAAGGACCAAGTAAAACATCCCTAAAAAAGAACACAGAAATTTGGTTCTTATTCAATACCTGAGGTATCTGAGAGATCAAAAGGAAGTATCTCAGTGTAAAACATGATTCGCGGACCATGTCACCAAGGTGTATTTAAGCAATTACTTCTTCTGCGCAGTTTGAGTACACAGAACAAGAAACCTCTCATCAAAAAAGTGTTCCATTGTAACTACACACACAAACTCCTTTACAAACCACGAGTTGGAAGGTGAGTGGGGGGAGAGGGAACAACTTCAAAACAGAAGTGGAAGAGCTGATGAGGTTCTTCTGCTTCCCTCCAAAAGAAACAAAAGTAGCTGTAGTGAAGGGGTGGGGGGTAGGGGAATATTAAAACAAGGTACATAGTGCTAGGAAAAGGTAAAAATCCACTGTTGATAAAAGCCAGGCACTTTGCAAAGGGCATGCAGCTCTTTCTTCTACCACAACCATTTGAAGCAGTTATGCTATGAGTAGAATGTTTTCCGCATCCCATTCCTGTTCTCACAAGCTCTGGAGCTCTGGGCAGTTCAGCAAACACTTACCTGCTCCAGGTAAACATAAAATAAAACTGATAAAGGGTTCGTTTGCTTTTTGCTCTGACCAGCAGCATCAATTACCAGTGAAGTACTAAAATAGTTGGGCCACCTCAGTTTACTTTTCCATGTTAATTAGCAGTAGAGGTCAACACAAGAAATCATTTATTAAGGATATAAACCCATGTGATCTGACCCACTTTGGATGTAGTTACCCATATGCTTTCACTGGTGACAAAAATCAATCTCTCCCCTCACATGCCTGCATGGCCCATCACCACCCTCCCTGGGCCAAGTCTCACAAAGAGAGCAGACCAAAGCCCACCTGACCTCCTGTGGAAAGGAACAGGCTCATCCCAGCTCCCCCCCTGCCACTGGCACCTGCACCCACAGAGCCATTCGGCGCGCCAGGGCAGGGCACCAGCCTACCTGAAAGGGACCTCAGGGGCAGGAAAGGCAGGGAGGAATTAGGTTGTAGCCCGATCAATTCTCTGATCGACAGGAACAGCAGCCTATTTACAGAATGAGCCCACTGGTAATTGGCCTGTGTAAACGAAGGGGAGAGAGGGGAAAGAAAACTCAGAAGGGAACAAGAGTAGCTCAAACAGGCTGCGGTGCCAAATGCCGCTTCAGTTGCAAGCACTCATCAGTTGCTTGATTTATATGGCGTGCTTTCATCCATCATACAGAGGCATGATATGTAGGAGAAAGAAGAGGTGATTTTTTTTTTTTTAACTAGACCAAGGGATACAGCTGGGGAGGATGAGGGGAGAGCAAGCCATGGCTCCCCCACATCGACGGGGTGGCTGCAACAGCAGGGGCCAAGCAGCAGCAGTGGGCAGTCACGCCGGCCGGCCTAAGAGGGGTGGAAACACCAGGGGAACTCAGTTTTCATGGGCGCAGCAAAGCTAATGTTCATTCAAGTCAAGGCCTCAGATCTCAAACAAAAAAAGCCCTTCTTACACAGTGTTTTCGCTGACCACCATAAGCACACTGTTTCAGTTTTAACATAACAGTTTAGCCCATGTGCAACAGGACGATGTACCAGGGTTACACGCTGTTGAGAGGCACCAAAGCCCAGCAAAACCAGCTTTTGGAAACTCAGGGCTGCAACAGCGTTAAAAATGCCAGCTATTCTAAGGCATGACTCACTTACCAGCAATGCCAGGAACTGGGCTCATTTGTTCTCCCGATCTCCTGGGGAGTGGGATCCTGGCACATGCCAGCAACCTTTCCTCTCCACTCACAAGGTCAGAGCTGGCACGCCAAACCAAGGTGCACACTTGAACACGCAGTCCCGGGGGCCTGCTTTTCCAGTCCCTAGAACAGCAGGTATTTTCACCTGTTCATGCAAATCCCCACATGGCCTGCAGCAGAAAAGGCACGTGGACTCCTTTACCTCCTGCCCGGGCAGGGACCTCGGCACACAAGCTACCCCGCATGCCTGTTTTCTCAAGCACACCACTCTGCGAGGCCGAAAAATCATTCTTGCAAATGTAATCATCCAGCCCACCAGCAATGAGGGAGATGCTTTTAAAGTTAAAAGGCTTATCAGCTGCACTTACCACTCCGCTGGGACAAAGTCGTAACTGTGCGGCTGTGATGCTGTGCAACAGCAAAGTAATTTTGGAAGGCTTTAAGCAAGTACAGAACAGGGGCGGCCTTCTTACACCCCAGTGAGATGTCAACACGAGAGAGAGAGAGTGTGCTGATTTTCTCATGCTGCATTGCCATTAATCCAGAGAGACCAAGCATGTGAGATGGAGAGAGAAGATTTAGATAGTGCTTACAATACATACACATACATATCACATCTTGAATCTTCCAGCAAGACTGCAAATGCAAAGAGTAACTTGTCTGATATTTTTCGAACTTACCAGGCAACCACTGCACTTGCAGATGGTAGCAATATGAATCATATTCCACTTAATGACCATGTGACGAATAGACTCTCACATTATCATTAATCAGTGGAGTCTTCATTAGGTCTTTCGACAATTTTTAGCAGCAGAGGAATCCAGAAACTAACTGATAAGTTTTGATCCACACTGATGTGCCAGCTTACTGCTCCGTTACTTTCATAGTATTACTAAGGTGTAGTAATTACTTCAGTGTTGTAAATTTGCAGTCACATATTATTCTTTGATAGAGTAATCTTTAGACTTATTCTAAGCACATTTTATTCGTGACTGAAATGAAAGTAAGCAGCAGTAAGCTAGCAGAAAATAAATCAGACCAACTGTATGAACTGATCCAGTGGCTGAGCTCAAATGAAAGTTCTGCCTTCCACTTAAAACAATGTAAGAGATGGTAAAAATCACTTGTAAACGTGCAGCAGAGCAGAAATTATCTAAATGCCAACTACGTGAGATTACCTGTACTACCACAGTTATTTTCTGCTGAACAGTGTTTGCATGATCAGTTTTTACTGTTGCAGATCACGCTGTCATTGCTCTGACAAAACCCATTCAAGATGCATGGAAATTCAACTCACCGGGAACATCTTAAAGGCTCTGCCTTTCCCTGCGTGGACCCAATACACTCACTTCTACAGAACCTAGGATTTCTCTTGGCTTCTCATGGCTGCAAAAATACCTTCAGAGATATACAACCAAGCATATACCAATGCAATGCCATATTCCAGAGTCTGAGGTAAACTGAAGGCTCTGAGACTTAGTTTTGTTACGGAGCTACAGTATGGAATTATCAAAACACCAAGTAGCATAGCTGCTGCTACGCCAACAGACCACTTGGTCAAAAACAAACCAGTTGGGAGTTACGTCCACTTAACACGGATAGCTGTGTGACTGAAGAAAGAGCAGCCACAGTAGGTGGCAAGACACTGCTATAGGGGGAAGGGCCTAGCATGCAAGTGAGAAGAAAACTAGAAGTCCTGCTGGCCCCCTCAACAATAAGGAAACCGAGACAGAACAGCAGCTAGAGGGGAGTAGAGCTTCAAATTTATCAAAAAGAGAAGGAAGATGGCATTTCACCATCATCTTCCAAATCTATCAATATCTAACAATTCCACGCTATGAAACGTCATAAATCCGAATTGGTGTTTTACAGTATGTTAAGTATGTATACTGTGGCATTAGAGCCGTTTTTCCAAACACAATTTATAGAAGGGGGGAGCCTTTTTGAAACCATCAGATCATTAGGTTATGATGTATGAGTTGGGTGTAAAATAAGCAGGTGTTTGACATCAGGTATTGTGCTTCTGGGAAGTTCAGCAATATGTTTGAAAGGAAGACTTAACTTGCATTCATGGCAATGCAGTACTACTTTTTATGAATCAAGTAATTAGCAACTCTATAAAAAGAAGGGTATCCCTGAGTGTTCAACATCAAAAGCACTACATTAATTTGCAATTAAAAGGCCAGAATCAGCAAGATCCTGTGCTCTCTCTGATCCCATTTGGAGTCAGTGGAAATGAATGGCGCATAACACCTTTCAGGGTCAGATCCAAAGGAAGAAGCATTCATCTGACTTACGTCACCACTTCACTTGGAAAATACTTAAAGCTCGGAAATGACAGAAGCAAAACCAATACTGAATTCACTGTAGAACTCCTCATTTTCAGGAAAAGTGTTCTGGGAACATAAAGTGAAGTGCCACAAGAAAAGCTCCTCCACATTTCCAACACGCTGCTGTAAACTGCAAGTTCTTGCGGAAATCAAGGGAAATTTTGAAAGCTCTTTAGAAACTGTGAAGATTTCCTG
>NW_009189468.1:50549-56717 GCF_000690835.1 Fulmarus glacialis
ATTACATACCTTATTACTGACACGGGTCCATTATTAATTCTATCCACAACATCCCATATGTTCATTTCTTTCAATTTCTGCTTTACCCTTTTCGCTCTTCTTCATTTAGACAGTGCACACCTTGCCTAAGTCTCTGGAATGACCATTTTTACCACAATATCCATACAAAAAGAGAGTCAATGACATGTATTTTTAATTTCTTAACAAGCTAAAAATTCACAAACAGCAATTCAGGGCCCTTCCTCTCTGTTCTGAGTACATATTTTATATCTCACCTACTTTAACTATGGTCAAAATCAGACTGCAAAGTCTTACACGGCCTTATCTGTTTTGGGAGGTGCTTGGCACACCTTTCTGCACTATAAAAGGCAACAAAAAAAGTATGAGTGTGTTGTATATCAACGCAGATCCTAATGTTGTAGAATACCATCAGGAATATTTCTTCAATGACCTTAGCAAGTAGATACAGTCAGATAAAAACTCCAAACTAGCAAAGCAACAATTCAGTCTCTGTACAAGCTCATGAAACAGCAAAGGGAAAATCAGCAGGTTCTCCATTACACCTCTCCAAACTGCAGGGAGGAACAAACCAGACAGCAGGAGTTTTATTTTAGAAGACTTTTTCTGACAATTGGGGTATGTCATGTATTCCAAAAGGAAAGGCTCCAGCTTTTCAGAGTGAAATTGCCAGAAACGGAACCCAGTAACACCTCCATTCTGAAGAGAGTTGTCCTGTTTCCATAGTTAGTATTCTACCCCTTCCTTCAAAGACCTCAGAGATGGCAGAACAACTTGTGACACTTGCAGCCTGCCACTGAACTGCTAGGTTTGGATTCATGCCTTAGAGGCTCAGGACTGGCATAACTGAATCTTCAGATTTATATTTAGCTGTACATTGAAATTCAGTTGCAAACCCAGAATGTGAAATGACCTATGCAGAGTTCACGGATCTCTCATTCCTTAGAGTCTTCACCTTTACACCAGTGGTTATTGTTTGCATGGAGAACAGCAATAATAAAAAAAACTTACAGAACAAGCCAGTGACATCAATAATTTCCATCATTGACAGAATGTTTGTCCCCTCTCCTTCATCCCAGTTTTGAAGCCAATCTAACTTCTTGGGATCTCGCACATCAGGTTGCCTCGCAGAGCTAATGGAAAAAAACCCACAACTTATCTCCCATTGTGCAAACCTCAGTGATTCCCCTCTGCTTCTCATAAGAACATCTGGAAAGCAACACCATCCAAGAGGATTGCTCGAGGGTAGGAGGGCATGAGAAGGGAAAAATCCTTCTGAATATTTGTGCTATATTTAAACTCCAGACCAAAGCTTACACTCGGAGTGAACGTCTCTCTGCTGTAGGAATGCAAAATTCCAAGCACTGGACAAGGATATGCTAAGCTTTTCACAACATGCCCCTAAGCAATGGCATTACTGCACGCTTGTAAAAAATGGGAAGTACAGTGCCTCTATCTTCCATTGCAATTGTTGCAGGGACAGAAAACAGGGAGCAAAAGGAAATTTCAACAGTGTACTGGGGAAAAAAAAAAAATTCAATTTTCAGCATAGAAAGTTCATCTGTTTTGCAGAAATACCTTCTACAAAGAAGGTGCAAGCGGAGCAGGGAGGATGCAGTAAAATCAGAACAACTCAGACAAAATTTCAGAAGAAGATGTCGTTAGTTTGGAATTCAAAAGTCACATAAAATTGGAGCAATATCAGAATCAACTGTCAGTGGAAGCAATGAGAGCTACAGATACTTAATTAAGTTGGGGAAAGAACACCCAGGACATTCAGTTATATTCATTTTACTCTTTAGGTTCATAAAAGTAGGCAACTATCTTTTGAAAAACAAACTGGCTTCATTTTCTTAGTACCATCTGACCTCAACATGTTATTTGTGCAAGGTGCTGTTTCCCTCCCCCAGTCTAGAGGAGCAAAGGTGTTGTTCATGCTCTGTACAAAGTGGCAGGTAGGAAAGGTCAAGACAGATACAGGAGGAGTGCACAGAAAGCTAGCTTTTCAGGGAAGCATATTCCCAAGACGAGTAGTTGATGTAGTCCAAATCCTTGTGGGGATTATTCACCACATCTAAATTCATTAATATAAAAATTAATTCATTATCAAAAGAGCAAAGAGCTTCTCAGTCTGAACTGCCCATACTACACATAGCATTTGAGACTAACAGCGGCCTGTTCACTGAAAGATAGTAGAAGTTGATGCAGCTTATTATGTGAAGTAAATAGGTGGGAGCTACACTGATCTCAGGATTAGGGACCCTGTAGGAGTCAACCAGTAAACTTACCACTGGAGTTAATTGCATTTTTATTTTCCTGTATGATTGGGAGACAGTGACTTTAGTCATTGCCAATTCAAGATAAAGATATGTCAATGTGACACCTACGTGATACCCCAGCTAACTAGGGTAGCAGAAGAGATGTACCACTGGGAACACAGAGGTGTGGGCTGAGGTACTCTACTGAGGAGGATAAATCCTTTTACACAGAGTTCCCTGCTGCCACAGTCATAGCGCTACTGCTATTTTCACACCTAACTAGGCTACACTACACTGTCGGATGCAGCACAGACATGCTCTTGTTCATATCAAGATGACTATCCTTACAGGAACGCAAAAAGTATTAGACAATGACAGGCATCCTACATGCACCAGAACTCACACTGTAGAGAGTGAAAACAGCAGATTCTTCTGTTTTCTTTTGCCTCTGTGTTTTCCCAGTGTCTCAAGCAGTGGCTAATCTGTAGCACTGAGGTCAGAGGGCTTAATGTGCAAGTTCATAAGTAAAGGCAATGTTTCTAAAACTTACAACAGATAAAGGGGGAATTCCAGGACAAAGCTATATGGTTTAAAACACCACACTTTCTTCGTCCTTTATTACATTTTACATCAGCAAACAATCATTACAAAATTATTGCTACATCTTACACTCGTTGTATGCTAATTATGGCCCATTATTACTTTAAAAATTCATGCTCTTCCTAATTTACAGGACTTCACTCTTACTCAAACTCATAAACATCTGATTACCCTCCAAATCAAAAGCCTGGTTGCCATAGTGTGCCTAATGGTGTCTACAGAGTCACTCACGCACCTCCCTCTGTTGGACTTAAGCTTGTCTGTTTTCACTGAAAATAGAAAAGGGAGAGAGTAGAAAAGTCAATTTTGCAGGTATTCTGGTCAAGGTGGAAAGGTTTTACTGGACAGAGAGGTTGGGCCTCATGCTAAATTTTTGGGGCTTAGTGCAGTGTTCAGGAATTTGTTTTCAGATGAAGTCCACAAGTTTTCTCAGCTTGAAACACGAACTATCATGTAAGATACATCCTGCTGGCTTAGTTCACTTCTACAGCCAGTTGAATAAGCCCTTTCAGTGGTTGTAAGATTGCACTTTTCTAGTATATATGAAGCTGACTACAAGGTTGCCTTTTCCCGGTCCCTAGGTGCACTGCACACACAAATAATATTTTTCATCTCGCACCCCGTTATACTGGCACATAAACGTTCATCAATGTTGATTACACTGAGGTTGTACAATGGTATCTAACTTCTGCTAGAGTTTTTCAGTGAACTGTGTATTTCAGAGCATTGCTAGGTGAGGTAGGATTGCTTTCTGCTGTATTTGTATTCACATGACGTCTCTTCTGGGCCAGGTGCTAAACTATTAGCGGTGCAAGTTTTCCTGGTGTAGCAGGGAGAGTTTTAATTAAAACCTGCCTTTCTACTCCTTACTCCATTAGTGTATATGCTATTGTACTGCAAAATCTGGTAATGACAAATGACAAAATCTCCCATTTGTCTTCTGTATATAACAATTGCTATTCATTATTATGACTGCAATAACAGGATGCAATGAATTAAGTTGGTCGTATTTCGTTCATTCTTAAAAAGTCACACCATTGACCAACTTATCACAGAGATAACTAAATTACCATATTTATTTCCATATTTAGTAATATAAGTAGTGGAACATACTGTGTTATTCACAGCTGGATTTCATGCAGCTTAGAAGTTTAAGGAAAGGACTCACCTATACTTGGAAGATCAGTTTGCATTAAGATCGGCCTGAGTTTAAAACACATTCGTTACGAGAATGAGTCAAAAAAAGTCGGAGAATTCCTAAAATGTCACCAGCTTAACAGGAGCCACAAAAAAAACAATGCAAGATAGAAAGATATCTGTTATTTTATTAGAGTAAAAGTTTTCCTCTAAAGTAACTTCTCCAGATTCAGAGAGGTTTACGAATGATGAAGGTGAACAAGCCCTTGAAATCCTCCTTGGCTGCAGCTTTAAAAACAGTGCACCAGAGCAGAGGCATCCCATTCTGCTTCAGAGGTGGTTTTAACTTGGACCTTTGCACAGATAGCCTAACACATTTGCATCTCATTTAGTGGAACAAAAATACGCGTAACTCATAAAATGCTTCTGTCGCAAAGTCACAGGAGAGGCACCAATAAAGTACAATCTTCTCCCCACCTCCCCTGGCAACATAGAAGTAGTTAAACAAAGCAAAAATGTCAGCAATTTAGTGTTAAGCAATTTGGAAACTACCTGAATCAGAAAGAAAGAAATTCAGAATGGCTGCACCAAAACATATACTTCCCCTCACCCTTAGACTTAAGTGCCCTTATTACTTTATGCAAATTTTTCATTCGTTAACAAGCTGCATGGGCCTTAAGAGACCGCGACGATACCAAAAAATTTGTAGCAAGGTGTGATTTGACAGTATGCTGATATGCATACTGTATTGTGAGTAGGAGACAGCAGTTTATCAAATCATTTTTTGCTGAATAAAAAACTTGGCCACCAAGAAAGGTCTCCAAAACCAACAGCCAGAAGCAGATTTCAGAGGCACAATCACCATCTGCTTCCAGCCAATTTGGCCAACAATAATTTGTATCACTCTGCAAACTGTGTAAATTCAGCTACTTTTACAGCATTCTGATTTTCTGTGTAAGTCATGGATTTTGACTTATTTTGCTCCTCCAGTTTATCTTCTCTGAAATGTTCAAAGTCTGACAAAAAAGGGCTGGTAGAAAGGACCTATATACATGGAAGAACGGACACGAGAAGAAATACCACCGAAGAGGCTTCAGCTGCCAATATTCTTTAGCTGCCAAGCTTTTACCTTAGTACTTTCCTCTATTTCTCCTCTGCATGGTGAGCAGATGGATTCACACTTCAGTATCTGGTGGTATCACAAATCAGTGAATCTCAGCTTGACTGAAGTCTTGGAAGCAAGAAACCAATTAATTATTTTAAGCTTGCAGAAGCCAGACAACCCAGAGGAGTTCTGCCAAGCAAAGATGGAAAAGAATTTATGGATGTGATTGTGAACTCCTGATAGAATGACACGGGCAGGAAAAGGTTTGGTTCATTTCAGAGTGACGGGAACAGGTTTCTAACAAGTATAAGGAAAAAATTGTGATGGATGGCTGGAATAACATCCAATTCCAGCTTCTTTCTACAGGTATCTCAAATCCTCATTTTCATCTCTGATCTTGCTGTTGAGTAATGCTTGTGCAATGTTTAGGATAGGTCCACCTGCTGCTTGTACTTCAAATGAATACCAGCACTTTCTCTTCTTCACTGCAGTATAATGCTTCACACTGTGTTGTTTCCTCTATTACCACAACCCAGACATCACTTCAAGCTTGTCTCCTAGATGACCTCCTGTTTTCGACAGTGAGCTTTTTTTATCTCTTCCCTTTATTCACTCTTGCAGCTCTTTTCTGAAATGTCTGCAAACTAACCAGCTATCTTCTTCAATGCTGTGCACCAAAACCAGCCACAACGTTCCAGTGGTATTTCTCTAATGCCAAATGCAGATGTAATACAACCTTGTAAGACCTGTCTGGCATTTTCCTGGTGATGGATCCACGGAGCACATTAGGTGTCATGATGGAAGAACCACACTTGCAGCTTCTGCTCATCTGACTATCAACCATGATTCTGCATCATGTCATGTTGGCTTTTTGTTTTCTCCAGACTGTAATGATGAGGGTAAGTTATCACAGAAGGAACACAGCAGTAAAAAGCCTGCAGGGAGGCTGCAAGCAGGGTTTTTTTCCAAGTATTTGTCTGAAGTGTACTAATAGTAGGATTGACTAAGTAAACAGATTTCCAAGTTGAGCAATGAACTGTCATCTCTTTC
>NW_009189468.1:56748-65869 GCF_000690835.1 Fulmarus glacialis
AGGTACCCATACAGTCTCATACTGCACCCATTTAAAAAGACATTTACCAACCTCCCTGCTTAAGTACTATACAGCAGACATCCGTGGAATGAGATAGCCGGTTGCTGCGAAACGTGGGGCCAACTACTCCCCATTTTCTGTGCGACAGTAGGGATGACTGACCAACTGGTAGACAAAGCTGAAGATAAAACTGGTTTGATTATTTACAGATTCCCAAACCCAAACCTGATAAGAGTCCATAATGATTTACAGCCAGCTGCTGAACAGAATAACAGCAGTCTGTAGTTCGTAAGGACAGAAAACAGTGCTTCTTCAGTGCGAGATCAGAGCAGCAAGCAACAGCTACCACATGCTCAGCTTCTAGTGACTTATGCAGAGGCAGAAACCCCAAGTCCTCCGTCAATGGAGCTGGCTAATTACAGCTCATTTCTATCATCTGTCCTTTTGCAGTCCTTGCCTCCACCCTGTCAAGGAGATGAATTTGCTAACGTCAAGGACCTAAAATGCCCTCTTCTATCTTTTCCATCGTTTCATTTCATTCTGTTGTCCATTAGCTTCCCCTTTATCAAAGTCAAGAAATACAAAAGAGTTTTGCAAAGAAAAAGAGAGCAGACTAAGCAATAATTTCTTTATGTAATTCTAGCATCACTAAACAAAAAGCCCCTTGAACTCCCATTTACAAATTTCAAACCTTTTCTGTGGGAAAGGCTCTTCCTGAGATTGCTTCTGCACCTTCCCAACAGGTGACTTAACTAATACCTACAGAAAGTGTGCTGTAAAGTAAAATTCACATACAGACAGCCCCCAACACTCCTAAGTCTCATCTGGAGCAGTTTAATGGTACTGTTTCTCATGGGGAAGACATCAAAGGAGAGATTTCACCTTTTGCAGGTGAAAATTTCATACCTGTCATCAAAGCAGCTATTTTGAAAAACTACTCTTACAAGTGACAAACCTCTTGCAAGTTCATGCAGCTTAAGAGACAAGAGACATGAAATTCTGTGCATTAATGGAATGAAAAAGCAGCTTCACAGCAGTCACGTAAGTCCTAACAGATACAATTCACGTAAAAAGTAAGAACATTAATATTACAGAGGTTTGGTTTCCCTCCTGTATATCAACAGCATACACCATGGGTTTGCTGCAACATTATTTTAAAATGTTTAAAGTCCCATTGCCAAACTGTTTCTCTGCCTAGCAGTTCAATCCAGGAAGAAAGCCTAAAAAAATCTTTGCTTACTACTTGCAGAAAGAAAAAAATTTTCCTGTAAGCTTTTTATAGTACCAATTTGCGCCTGTGGACAAACACCTATAGCTCTGTACCATATCATACCATAACTCTGGATGTCTAATCGTGGTGCTGGTTTGCTCTACAAACTGTTCCCCTGAGAAGATGAGCGTCCAGTTTAAATGGCAGTGGCACAGCTCCTGAGGAATGCCAGAACGGATGCCCTCTTTATATGGAGAAGTTAATGGGAAGAGGTATTGAAAAATAAACTACATTGGAATAGCTCCACTCTCCCTGCAGACACACTGATCTGAAATAAAAGTCACTTTATTCTGAAAATAATTATTTCCCTCACAAAGCTCAGCGGTAAATCTGGCCTTGAAAGAACTGACTCTCTTTTCAACTTATAACACAAAGAACCACAGAATATGAACTTCATGCAAATAACTTGCTCGAAGTAAAACTAAAAAGTTTTTTGCCTTGACAGACATGCAAAAAAAAAAAATCTGTTTTTTATCAAAACGTTCACCTGGACTGTAATATGTCTTTTTACAACTAATGAGCAACTCAATCCTTTCAAGACTCATTTTGATATGGTGGGCTTCTGAACAAGAGCTGTAAGTAGCCCCTTTCTGCTCCTTGCTGGAACACAAGCTTGTGGGGGACCAGGAGACAGGCCCCCATTTGCTTCTCCTAGGACAGGTAGCTGGAGAACAGCTAAGGTTTAGGATTGAGCAAGCACTGGAAAAAGCTAAGTAGAAGCAGTTTACTGGCAACAAATTGCTAAAACCCTTGAAAAAAATGAGTAAATTGTGGCTCCTAAGCACAGTTCATTCCTTGGGACTCCTGCAAGGTTGCTCAGCAACATACCACAATTACTGTGGGTCAAGTCCTCGGGACATAATCTAGCCTATTGACTTTAATTCAACTACCTCTAGCATAAAGTACTGCCAAGTGTGAGCAAGAAGAACACAGTGCAGACTGAAAAGCTCTCAGATGATGTTGGGATGAAATTTCACACAGTTTCCAAATGTGTTTTATCTTGTTTTATCCAAATTGTTCTGATCTGCTCAATCCAGAATCTGTGTTCTATGGTCATTCTTTGAAAGAAATAATTCAGAAACAAATTTTTATTTCAATTCTATAGGAAATCAAGAACTAAAGTCTACTGATACAGCTAGACATTTTTTAGTTCAATCCATTTTCCAGTACTCGGACTCCCACTACAGATACCCTCTCAAAAAAACCAACGCCCAATCTTGGTGAAGAACTCTTAATATACAAATACTTTCCAGTCTGTCAAGCATAGTTATTTATGACAAGCTTGACCAGAAAGTCACCCTTCCCTCTTGTGGATAACTCGACCCTTCTGAAAGCCATTCAGCTAATATATTATTGGGAAACTTCACTGGAAGTCACAGTGTGAATATAACACACACGGCTCTACAACCTTTCAGGAGGACAGCACTGCTCTGAGATGTATATATATGCTTTTTTTATGGAAGGACAGCTATAAATAGGAGATGAGACCTTGGGATGGCATAAAGTTCCACTGAGTATTTGGCTTTTGTATGTAAAACACACAGAGCAGCTTTCTGACCCAGGCTGCAGCATGCAACGGCACAAGCAGCAGCAGTCAACAATCCTTCTGCACAAGCATTCCTTGCAGAGTCCCGAAAATATTAGCTTTACTATAAAAGAGGGAGATCATATGAGGCTGAGAACGTACTCCTACTGCCTTGCCCAGGTGTCAAGTAGAACAACACTGAAACCTTGAGAATTTTTACTAATTGCCACCTGGACCGTGGCCAGGATGGAAATTTACAAATGACTAAAGCCAATCATCTTGTGAACCTATAAACGGTGGTCCTAGGTGAGACCCTTTGAGTCCTCTGGGACCGCAGCGGGCTGCACCCTTTATCTCCCTCTGAGTGGGACGCCTCTCAGAGCTTGCAACATCTTGAGCTAACAATATTCGGAGGCCCGTCGTCCGATGGGACCTGGGCTGAAACTCTTCATTTCTTGAGGCTCAACCCTCGCCCGTCGAGAAATGCCGAGACATTTTACATGAATATTTCTTCACCGAACTTGAGGGGAATTTTTAACAGGTACCTTTTGTACATTTATATATATATGTATTTCTGTCTCTGTGTGTGAACTAATAGTAAGCAAAATCTGTAATTAAGTCGTGATTGTAGTAGACTCTACTAACACTTACTTTGTAAATATTAAATTAGTTAATGATTAAGTGTTGCTAAAACTGTGAATGAACCCTAGACTGCCGCTAAACACATATAATCCCTAAGATATAAACCCTTAGACATAACATGATTTTTCTTTATATGTTTCATATAGAGTAAGTGTAGTAAGTAATAGAGTGAACCTTGCCATCGAACTCTGTTAAGTCGCACCTTTATAAATCTCTATTAAAATCACTTTCTGCTAATACCTTTGACGGTGATTCTTTACGCGGCCTCTAAACCACTCATTCGCAACATAGAGGAAAAGAAATTTCTTCAGAAAGCGTTTTCTCTCTCACAGGAACTGCAGTATGACTCTTAAGCGCAGGCTTATAAGGAATATTAGTCCACCCACTGAAATCCAAGTATTGTTGGGGGCTGGGGTGTTCCCCCTCAGAGAAATACTTAAGGTCTTATTGTTTTTATTATAAATTCACTTCCAAATACTTATGCAAATTTTGCTAAAATACCTTTCTTTGGGATGAAATCTGGGTTTGAAGTTCTCTATTTAAACCATTGACAAGAACAATGATCACAGGGAAAACAAACCGACCACCTTATTGCATTAAACAAAGCGTGTAGTTGTGGATTTAGGGTTTTTGACAGATACAAGTTTAAAACTGATGGCCTGAAAGGTTGAATAATCCTAGACCCTGGTATTTTACACAGGCATATGTAATAAAGACACTCAACACAGTCCCCTGGACCTGGCAGTCCATGGCTACTGCACCCCAGCCTACTTATCGACAGCAGCAGACTGCCATATGGCTGCTCCCTACCAAACCTCAGCTAATTACTAAATGACATTCAGTTTCCTTAACAGAGATGTTTTTAGAAGAAACCAGCAGAAGCTGTAGAGAAGACTTTTGAGTATAAACTCATAGCAGGGTGCACAGACACACAACTGTAAATGCACATACGTACAATTGTAAAAACACACCTATTTCAGCCTTAGCCCTCAGGGAAGAACCACAAACAGGTAGAATGCAAGCTTTGAAGCACAGATCAAGTGAAGAAAGCAGCATTTTGCTTGTGTCATTTATTAATACAGACATCTAAATATCTGAACTAATTTCTCTGAGGGGCTAGCTTTCGGTTTGAAGTACATTCCTTTCAAGATGTATCCATGGTCTTTCTGTGAAGGCTAATGATAATTTTATCTCTTCTGAGCCTTGCAGTAATAAATGTTGACAGCCCCAGATGCCAGGCCCTTGGTGAGAGCATCTGTTTGTTTATTCAGGATTAAGTTAAACTACTTAGCCGCCATTACAGTAAATCCACCTCTCCTACAGACCTTCTTAAGAGTACTGAAGAAAATAATGAAAAAACACATACTGTTGTAGGATCAATTGCGTTCAGAAGGCTGAGAAATCTTTGACAATTTATTCTTGGCATGGAGGGGTGAGGAATAGACTGCACCAAATATCAAGTGCTGCTAGAGCAACACAGAATCCCCCAAAAAGAAAAGAAAAAGGCAGTGTGAGCTGCTCTTTGACTTGATTTCATCACATCACACCTTGATACTGCATCAGACTTTCAAACGAGGGACTGTAAAGCTTGATCCTGCAGTCTTTGTCCAACAAGTGATGGGTTTAGATATCTAAATAATTATGCTCAGGTATATGAAAAAAGGACTGGATGCCTTTTTTTTTTCCTGAGGCAATTCACAGTAGACCTTTACCATCTTTCAATATTTGAAATGTAAAGACTTTTAGATTTAATTTCCTCTTCATTAAGGGCGTGAAGGAATGTTGTGCTCTTACAGACAGGAACGCAATTTGAGACTCCAAATTACCCAACCTGTAACACAGATGCCATTGCTTCACACTGGCAAAATATTCTCATGTATCATATAAAGATCTAAAGCTGTCAGTGCATCAACATGTAGTAAGACTACAGGATACATATTATGCAGTCAAACAGCAAAGAACATATTTGAAAAGGGGATTTTCAAGGCATGCTACACTGCAATCTATTTAATTTAAAAAAAAAAAGTCCAAGGATGGCAGAGCTAGCTTCCATTTTGCCATTTAAGGCAGCTGTAAGATTGGCCTTTATTTACTAAAAGATGGAGCAAAAGCAGGAGACAGCTCCTGCTCAACAGTTGTTTCTGCAGCAGAAGCAGAAACAGTTTCTGGGTACACCTTGGAGTATTCGGGGGATAGGCAAGAGTATCTGCATGCTACTGGGTTGGAGTGATTTTAATTGTACAAATAGGATATTGTACGATTAGGAGGCTTTTATTCTTATGAATGGATGCTTTATAGATACAGTAGCATGGGCTGCAGGATTAAGAGAATTTGAGTTTGATAAGACTGCAGCCTAGGACCTGGTTGAGGTACCCAGGGACCCCTGGCCACATGGGTACCTCTCTGGATTACTGTCCTTGCTCTTCCCTGCCTCGTGCCACCACTGTTTCTCCACCCTGAGCTGGAGCTAATGTGGGAAGGGTGGCTGGATGGCTCACAGCAGCTTGTCATAATGCCAAACACCCAGCTAGAGGTGGGCGGCAAGACTGCCAGAGGCTGCATTTCTGTGGTTGGTAACTCATTCTCAGCTCTCCGCATCAAAGGAGAGAAGCCACTACACTGACGCCGCTCGGCAAACACCTTCTAAAAACCTCCTGGGCTGCGCATAGACTGAGCAGACTTTGTGCATCCCGAGGCAGAAGCCGCATCAGCCCAGTGTGATCGGTCCCCAGAGGGAGGGCTCTGCAGTGGGAAAAGCCGTAGGAAGCGGGCTGAGGACGGGCTGCCAGGAGACGCTCCGAGGTCAGAGCAGCGAACGAGCAGCTTCCTCTCCGCAAGATGCTGCGCAGCGCTTCCCCCGCAAGTTCACGGAGCAAAAAATGATCACAGGCAGGAAAAACATATGACATTTAGTAACATAAATTGACAAGTTCTCAACAGGAATGAAATTATTTTTTCCACTTTTGTTTCTTTATATAAACAGTATTTGATTTTTAACATGCAAAAGACTGACAGCACACAAAGCATAAAATAGATAGCGATCTCCGTAAACCAGGATGGCTGTTATCAGATTGGCAACGTAAGAGGCCATTGTTTGAGCTAAAATTACCTCTCACGGTCTCGCGATACGCTCCACCAAAGGACACTGTGTCCCATTGCAAAGACACGCTGCCTACAAAGATATCCACTACAGGGGCCAGGAGACAAAGGTCTGGGAGAAGTGGAGATCGGACCACTCACCAGGTTTATGGAGCCAGGCTGGCTCATTCTCAAGAGGCGGATTTGCACTCCAAACGTGCAGCAAACGTTCAGGAGAAAGAGAGAGAAATACTGAATAGTTCTGGATTTGATTATACTCATGGAGCACAGGTTGTTGACACCCTCTGATGTTCCAAAAAGACAGCATTTTGTTTATCAACACCAAATATGGCCTTGAAAGCTTGAAGTACCTGCAGCCCTCATTCCAACAGGTAAATGAGCACCAGTGAGGACGCTACCCACTATCCCTCTGATTTTCAAATTTTTCTACTCAATTAGAAACCTGAAGGACAAGGAAGCTAGTTAGTGCTTCCTGCATACAGAAGCCAATCAGGTCTACAGTCGTCTTTTTCTTTTTCTGCAGCACCATTCATGACTTTTCCTGTAGGCTCCAGAAAACTGTTTCTTCAGCACTTGTCTCACATACAAATGTTTTTGAATGGCACGTATCTTCCTTGACGCTTTCATTGTCAGAATATCTTGATACACACCCATCAACAGGAGTCTGGAGTACCCAAGGTAAGTTGTAATACACAAGGTCTACAATTTCAGAAGAAAACCAAAAGCTTGAACAACTTTCTTTTGGTGAGTTTGCCTTTGAAGGAAGAACACTGGAAATTATTTAGGACCTTCTGTTTTTAAATTACACTTTAAAAAGCATATAGTGTCTTTGAAAGAAATCTAACCTGACCTCAAAACAACTTGCAAAAAACTTATGACTCCTCAAGTATAACCTGAAAAAGAATTGCTGCTTATCCCATGCATTGATAGCTGGGACCTGGAAGCAACACAAAATACACCAAAGAAAACCATTTCAAATATGGTTTGCAATGCAGTACTGGCAAACTGCCTTATACCACCCATGTCTAGGCTGAGAGCCAGCAGTAAGCAGTGGACGAGGCAGAGCTAGGATCGCTGACAGGAGGGGAAAGCAAAGATGGGATGGAAAGAACAGGATGAGCTGAAGAAACCTGGAAATCTGAGCTTGCTGCTAAAGGGATGCTGCTATTCCAGGGATGTGAAGATGGGGGTGAGGAACTGCTGTCTGTGGGAATGGCAGCTATGGCTCACACACCTTAATAATTACGAACATTAATAACAGAAGGATTCCAGGCATAGATAAAATTCACTACATAAAGCTTATGTGCAACAAAGCCTGTGTTCCTTATGTAGGGATCTTATGCATGCATTATGTCCTACAGGGAGGCATAAGGCAGACAGCAATATACAGAGGGTCTTTTCTCATAGCAATTTAATGGATAAGCACATTTTTTGTGGCCAAAATGGTCATTATTCCTATTCCCATAGACTGAAAAATGGGGAAGACAAAAAGGTTTGCAATGAGGTGGTCACTCATCGCACCTCTTTTCATTACGTGTTTTGGGTTGTGTCACACCACAATATTTAAATATACAGTATTGTGGCACACATTGTATTTTTCGTTACACAGAATCCATGAAGTTTTGGCAATAGAAGACTGAACAAGGAATATTAATAAGTAGTTTATTGAATATATGAGTGTTTTGCCGTGTAGGAAGTAACTTGCTTAATGAGCACAATCAGAAGTTTTTTCTAAAATAACAGCTTTGATTAGCAGCAGACAATAACGCTCATGGAAGTCACTGATTTCTTTTAATTGGCTTTATTTGAGATCCACGCAGCATTAATTTTTCCACATATGAAATGCAAGTTTTTTACTCACCAAAGTTTAATTCTGCTATCAATGATCTCTGTATTTACTACAGCATATCTTCAGTAATTAAGTCTCTCAAACTTCTCTTTGTTCTGCTAGGGATGGAAAGCCAGTGAATGAGTTTTCATTTAAAGGGTGTGGGGGAGGTGAGTAGTGGAGGAGAAAGACAACTTCTTCCTGAAGGTTAGGGGGGAGGATTAAACAGAAATGGCTCAGGAGAAAGTCAGACACTGACTCAGAGTAATTGAAGGGAGCTGGAGTGGGGCTCCTGGCACTGAAAGCACTGTGTGAAAACAACCTCAATCCCTCCTACTCCCACCATGTATTAAAGAAGGAAAATGGTAACAGCTCCTTCATCAGTGCTTGAGAGATCTAGCGGTGAGAAACGGTTGGAAGAAGTCAGTGGTGAGGCTGCAGAGGGCACACCAAAGAGCAGCCAGCTCCACTGTCCCCTGTCCCCCCACAAGCTGTGGACAAGCCTTGGCGGAGGCACCCCACAGAAGAGCAGAGTGTAACCCTAGGCTTTGTGCTGCATTTTGCTTACGAAACCCTTCTTGCTCTACTAGTGCAATAAACATTAGCAGTCTGGTTTGAAGACGACTCACGGTCCCACGGTGTCAAGGAGCAGCATTGCCTGGCGGCCCCCCGTACGCTGGGACACCAGGAGCAGTGGGGGCTCCCCATGGGGCAGGAGGGCAAGGTCCGGCAGCCAGGGCCCGTCCCACCACCCCAG